>NC_039486.1:14848590-14928614 GCF_003590095.1 Trichoplusia ni
AAAATGGTATATTCTAACCACGTGGCCACCACCAAGTCGCGGGCAACAGCTAGTAATTAATATACGAAATTCGCATTTGATTTAAATAATTATTACAAAGTCGTATTGTACTACTATTGAGTTGGTATACGCGCTTTTGGGGATTATAGCAGTATGGTAAGTGTTAGAATTTTTCAGTAGTAACTAAATTGGAATCAATTTCTGTTGACGATGTTGTACACATTAGACACGTTAGAATATGCTATAAATAATTCGTTTACGTATACAGTTTCTGCTTCATGGTAATGTATCCTATCATACGCAGATAGTTTTTATTGAAAAATGAGACAGTAAAAAAAAACATAATTTTTGAATTACGAGAATTCGTCTGAAGCAAAAACTAATTGACTTTACAAATATTTGTAACAGTATATTTAAAAGAGATATTTCAAAATCTTATTTAATATATAAAAGTAACAATCAAGAGAAATCGAATAAATAAATAAACAAAAGAAAACCATTTCGTAGAACTACTAACTACGTAAGAAATACAGGTGAAATTATTTCGTAAATATAAATGAGAGAAGTTGTTTCATAATAAGTAAGATATTATTAAGGTGTCTATCTCTGAGAACGTCTTAAGATTATATCAGAATAATATATTGAGGTCACACAGAAAGTGTGAATGAGATTCTCTTGATTCCTTTGAAATACACTCGTAATAATATAATTACGTGGTTTATATTAACTTGACTGGGTGTCAATTACGATAAAAAATTGTTGCCGTGTTAAGTACACGAGTATATTATTATCTAATGTAATATGTGTTCTTAACTGAAGAAGATTGCTTGTGGTTGTATTTTCCGATTATCACTGTAGCAATGATGTCTTATTTCGTATGTATAATAATTAATTTAATTTATTTTGAATAGCAGAACTTCTCGCTTAAAAAATTTCATTTTGAAAACAGCGGTTATTCAATACTTTCTTAGAAGATAGGACATAAAATTCTTTAAAATTTTCTTTCATGATTTCATTGAAAATTTTCCCTTTAAACTTGTAAAAGGCTATATGAATTGTTAATAGTCTTTCTTCCTAGCACGGGGCGAACCTCACAACGGAATCGGGAACTCTTGAGCAGTGCTTCCGACCTAGACGCTATTGTCTGGCTCTCAATTACCCCTCGTAAACGAAATGGGATAATAATACCGAACTACACTTCTAACTGTAATTTTCTTATTGTTATTATTTGTTTATCAAATTGTTTCCAGTTTAAAATGGATTAGTTTTAGCCTATTGAATTTGATGGTATCGTTCGTCCTTCGAACTGAAATAATGTGTAGTTTGAGTAATCGATCGATTTTCATAGTTTTTAGGTATGTTAAGATTCTCTGTGTAGGTTTGGATTTCTAATTTTGTTTGATTGGGCATTTCTAGACCATTTTATCTTTATTTCCATTCTATTATTTATCTGCGAGAGCAAATAAGGTATTATTGTTCAGCGTATGTTGTTTGCGGAAGCTATTAAGGTTGGTCCAAAAAGCATCCATACAAAATTAGAAATATTTAACACTAAACGGTCCTAGGAGAATAAGATAATTATAAGTTTATACAAAAATGAAATGAATCGTCTGTTTTGAAGAAACTTAAGTCCATTTATCCTGCTTGGCTGGTGACCTATTCTCAAAAGGTGCTAGTTTGACGTTTAATTCAAATGTTTATCGAGTTTTATTCCATCCAAGTTCTAAATTGACGAACTGTGAAAGGCATTTTAAGAAATACATTTGTTATTTGATTTAGAAATTTAAGTTTACCTCTCTGTGAGATTTCTAGTTTAAGTTTACTTTGAGCAAAGTCAATGAAAAGTGGAAATATTTACTCGACACCTAATAGTCATATGGTGACTTTGTAAAGACATGTCTGATAATATTATTTGTTTGTATGATGTAGTTCGCCACTGCTTTAATAAATAATAATAAAAATCGAGGTTGAAAATGGTTGGTAACGGTCATCAAATAGATAAATGATATTATTTTTTGTAAAATTGTTTTTCTTGAGTTTATTTAAAGTCACAAGTTTGACTCGCTTTAGACTATTTTGTTTTTTCGTTTCTGATACATATATTAAAACTTGAAGAAGCTCGTGGCTAACCTATAACCGCATAAGTGATTCGATCACAGGTTAAGCTATGCTTGACGCGGTTGGTCTGTAGATGGGTGACCATCTTTGTCATAACGAGTTCCTCCGTGTTTCGGAAGGCACGTAAAATTGTGGGTCCCGGCTGTTATTCCTACATCTTTGACAGTCGTTACAGGTAGTCAGAAGCTTGAAAAAGTCTGACAGCCAGTCTAACCAAGGGGTATCGTGTTGCCCAGGTAACTGGGTTGAGGAGGTCAGATAGGCAGTCGCTCCTTGCAAAACACTGGTACTTAGCTGAAACCGGTTGGACTGGTAGCCGACCCCAACATAGTTGGGAAAAGGCTAGGCCAATGATATTAAAACTTGAGTATTAAATTAACTTATTATTGACATACACCAACAAAGTACTAAAGATACGACGTCAAACAACTCTAAATATGGCAGCTAACACATACTCATCAACTGAATTACATAATTAACACTTAAATAACTGATTAAGCTGAGTGCAAATGCCATGCTAAATGTATTTAACGCCAGTCGTCCGAAGCGTGCATTATTCAAAGAGGAATTAAATTTGTGTATTACTTTTTGTTTAAAACAAAAGTTTATTTGACTTCATCCGTGAAGTTTTATTTTGTTACGTCGAGTTTCATTTGCACGTTAATTCCACGTTATTTGGCTTTTTGATAATTGTGAATGATGAGAAGTTTTGGCTGTGAAATGTTCATGAAGCTTCTGGGTTTGTGTTGAAAATTCATTTCCAAGGTAATGTCAAGCAAGTTTAAAAAGAATAACAAGGTGAAAAATGATGACATGATATCCTACTTACAGTGTGATTAAAAAAGGTACTTAAACTCCTTAAAATAATTTCGATTCATTTTTAAGAGACCTCTTTGAATGGAAATACTGGACCTATAACAACTAAAATTAGGAAATAGGATAACGTGATGGGGTTAGTAAGAAAAAGCATAACATAGTATATTTCTACGTTAATTTCAAAAATAATACACAAAACCGCATTATTAACCCCATCTTTTTTTAATAATTTAGCACAAATCTTATTCAGCTGTACTGTTTAAAAACACTTCTGTACATCACCATATTTTTTGATATTTCGTATCCACTGTCTCCTGAAGGAAAATATTGAACTTATATTTATCCCTTTTCGTATTTGTAATACATTGTATATTATGGTAAGCTGTGCCGAAGGCCGCGTCTTATGAAGACATTGCCGATCTGTTACGGGTCTTAGAACAAATACTCTTTTATTCTTTATCTTTTTTCTGTTTTTTTATTTCAGTATTGAGAAAGTGGAACAACTAGTACAGACTATACTGAATATCAAACAATGTTTTAGCTCGTGTATTTGGCTGTAGGTCTTGTGGTTATTCGCCCTGCATTGGTGGTTTTTGATTTGATTTATTTTTTGTGTGATGAGCACGATCTTTTTGTTTTGTATCGGGGTGTAATTTATCACAAAATTTTTCTCAGAAATATAAGTGGTTTATCGGTTATCTAGTTCTCATAATACATGCTTTGCTAGCTTCGAGACTAGATGGCGTAGTGTGGGTATAATATTATAGTGGATAATAAATTATGTAGTGGAAAATCTTTTTAATTCATTGAAATTGGTTATATTTTTAAAAGTGAGAAAAATACTATTGAACTCAGAACCGAAGAGCTTTGAAACCCTGTGTAGCAAAGTTTGTGTCATCTGATATCATTTATCTGAACATTTTCTTGAAAATCGAACTAAGTTAGTTCAGATAGAGAAGTTGAATACTTTCTAATCCTGGAAATTGAGACTGAACAACTTTTCGTTCAGATTGATTTAATCTTATGAGCTTTTTAAAGGAAACCCGTTTCATTGTTGGTTGAAAGTATAGACGACAAAACATAGCCTGAAAAATGAAAAGATATTTTTTTTTCTCAATATTCCCTCAAAATATTATATCATGACGGTTTGAACAACCGGGCAACCGGTCCGAAACCAAGTATATTTTGTACGCAAGAGCAGGCGAAAACAAGCCTTGCAGTAACTAAGAAATGCGTAATATATTATTTAGCACTTAACATCAGAATTCCTCTCGCGTTTCAATTCCCAATTTACATCAAACAACGAGTCTGCTTATTCATACTGATATTTGACACAAATTCACATCAAAGACGTATATTTGTTGGAGTGGAAGCCTGCACAGTCCAGACCTAAGGTTATCACGAAGTTTAACTTTCACCCTATCTTAGCTTACAAATTAGAAAAACCAACCTTATGGCTTACGGAATAAAGACGCTGTCATCGCCGGTGCATGGTTGTAAGTTAAAACAATGATAAACAAAATTCAACTTTATTGCTTAAAGTTAAGAGTGATGTTAGAGTGACAGTCGTGTGGTTGACTGTACGGTCGTGGGAGCACCCCTCGCATTTATCTTTGTTGTAGGGGTTGAGTGGAAAACTAATAGTGCTTGGGTGATGGCGTGCTTTCGTTTAAGACGTTCTTTTAGAATAAGATTTTGTTGAATCGATTACTCTGTCACTAACATTGAATTAGCTTACAATAAAAGAAATAGATAATTCAGTTATTTTTTCTCAACAAGATATTAAATTAATAGGATACTTGAAACATATTAATATTAAATTGTTGCTTTTTAAATGCAACCAACCTTAGAAACTTTATTAAGGTTCCTTACTGATAGTGTAAAAATGGGATCTCTCCGTCCCTCTGTCACTAGCCTATATCTCCTAAGCTATGATTGAGGAAACTTGAAATATTTACAGATTTTTTATTTTTGTTGCCGCTGCGACTAAAAATATTCCACTGGTACTTTCCTTGTCCTGTCTTGAGATTCAACTAAAGTACCACAAAAAAGACCTTACCCAATCAAAAGATAAATAATTTCAAGTAACCGTACTTCACTCCCATACCGAAGCCGTGGTATTTATACACGTACAACAAACAAATTTATTTGGTATCCGGTTAAGCAAGCCAAGTTTCTTCCCATGGGCCTCGTTAACGACTATTCACGGTCGATATTACACTTAATTAAGAGGAATGCTTCGTTTGTAAGAAGTATATAATCACAAGCATGGGGCATATAACATGTCCTTAATTATTGTTACTTATTTAGAGATATTATTTGTATGAGCTCTTGGGCATTGTGACAGAGGAAAGAATCATGTATATGTTGTTGTTCTCTGTAAGAACATGTTAAAAAGGACAGACATACGTATTGTTTATTAGGACAGATACTAATACTATTAATTTACGATTTCCTCAATGGAAGATCTAAAATTAACTTTATATACAATAAAAAAGTTCCTGGTGCAATGAGTCTACAATCCAAGTATTTTAAGCCTGAAATCTGTATTCGAGCTTCGAAAAAGCGGAAATAAGTGAACCTTATTATTCTTGAAATGTAAGAAAGCCAATGAAATGCGTAATTAAATAATCATCCGGCCCGTATAACTCAGCTTAATGCCGTAATCGGCTATTTAAATTTTTTATTCTGTTTCTCATCCATAATAAACGATCGTCGAATTAATTTTGCTGTAATGAATATTATTACTCCTGAATTGGTAGTTAATTAAACTTAATGATAAACGTTTAATTTTAATCTTTATATGTTACTTTAAGAACAAAGTTTCTTCTTATTTGGGTCCCGTACCCAAAAGGCAAAACGGACCTTGGTTTGTTAATCTTTACATTATGACAACTAAAAAAATCAAAAACAGTTTTCTACAAATATGTATTGCTTCAACTTTTTTTACGGAACCCTGTATTTCCACTTGGCTTATTTTATATTAATAATTTTTGTAGACTCGGTCATGGTATCACTTTTTTCGATTGCCTCCAAAAAGTATCTGCTATAGTAAAAGGGCCTGAAAAAATCGCAGATATTCAAAATGATCAGAATAGAAGGTAAATGTGTTTACTTACCAAAAAGTGATTTTAAAAGGTTTCTTTCTATTGAAAAAAGAAATCCAGGCCTAAAGAAATAACCCCATTGTACGCTTGGCACGCACGCGGCCGGCTCCATTTTCAACTGCTCATATTAAAAAACATCTCATTTTACTCTAAAAGAATTTCTTAAGAAAGTCTCGAAAAGGTCGAATTGGATTACCAAGTGAAATCAGTGTACATTGCAGCGAGACATAGGAGGCTGGGTAAATACAGAGGGCGATGCCAAGGGTGCGTGTGGAAACGGTGAGACGACAAAAAATCCCTTTGCTACCCTCAGTGGGACCCCCTCGCTACGCCCCTCAGGGCACAACGTCACCAGTCTAAATATTTCGTGGAATTCACGTGAATGTATAAGATGGTTCAATTGTGTTTTGTTGCGGCTTACTTGTGGTCCACTTGGTTTAGACGTTATGCCGAAAGTTTTAGTCTAATAAGCTTTCGAGGTTTTGAGTCACTCTGTATTACAAGTATTTGAGACAGTTGTTAATGGTAATGAATTGTTACAATTTATCAAATTGAAAGGGGATTTTTATGAAAACATTAAACTTAGTCTTATTTATATTTTATTTAAATTGAATAATTGTAATCTTAATAAAAGTACTGGAAAAACAATGAAACTAACAGCTTACAATGAACACAGACTGAGGTCGAGGTACCTGTATATGCCTGGGAAATTAATAAAAAAATTTATTGGGATTGGGATTGCTTTAGTTTTTGACTTGGCTACAGGGTTCTCTTTTGTCTACACAGCTACTACTATATATACAAAAAACTATATACACACTAATGCTTTGTAATTAAATCATAATTACTACCTTCGCCGCAATCCTGCAGCTTAGAACTCCTTTTAGCTCGAAAACCACCACAATACACTTCTTACCAGCCATTGCTTGACTTTGCAATTCCATTTAATTAAATACACAGCGCCAAGTGTAACACAATGTGTTTCTATGGCATTTTGTACAAAGGGACGTAGAGCTAATAGTTTCAGTAGAATTGGGGCAGTAGTTAGTATTTACGTAAGCGACTGTACGTGGATTATATTTGGATGTATACACAGAACAGTTGTGCTGCGATAGTTTGTTGATCAGTAGATGTCTTTTGTTGGTGTTTGTACTAAGACTACGGTCCCTGTGTCCCGATAGGAAAGGTTTTAAACAATTATAAATATAATTTTAGCCACTGTTAACCCTACCTCACCAATGTTCAATACAAGGATATGACTGTTTCCAACTATTTTTGTACACAGCAATGTCAACAATTGTGTATTAATTTTGTTCGCTTGTTCTCAAAAGTCGATAAGTCCTTTAAATCACTATTGCTAATAAACCACACGCTAAATTCCCAAGCAACACACAGTCACCGACATAATTCTATGATAACAATTGATTCAGATACATTAGCATCGATGTGGTGATATCCAGTAATTATTGAAAGCTAGGTCAGAATTCGAACGACGCGGTATCTGCCAATATACCTGTGGTTCTGTAATTATTTGAGTCAACACTAAAATGTGGTCCCATGCCGGTTTATAAATACTAATTTACAATACCTACTACGTTTTAATGTACCTTCAACGTCTTTATCAGATATTACCATAATTCATATTTACTTTATAACGAACAAGCTGAACTGTTGATCATCACTTCGTGGCTAGTACTTGACTCGCCACGCTGCCGTGTGCCTAGACTCGATTCCACGCTAAATTTAAGATTAGCACAAAGTAAATTGCAAAATCGTTGACTTAAATGGCTAAACTTGACCCAATTTATCCAACGTGGAGGCTTCAAAGAAATTTATATAAACATTTACTTTAAAGTCTATGAGATAGTTTCTATAAAAGTATTTAATTTAGGCTCGAGATTGAATTTTCAGTTTAATAATATCGTTATTACAAACAACTTGTCTAGACTCAAGTTAAATAATATTTACGAAAAATATCAGTTTATTGCAAAAACGTTTCTCCTTGCCAAAAAAGCAAACAAAACACAATCACATCTCCAATTAGATTCACAAACATTCTGATGAATTCGAAACATCATGATTTTTTACGAATACTCGGTCCTTTTTTGACCTAAACATTTGCGGAAACAAATATCGGGTTTTGGTTTAAGGGAAAACATGGAGCACTGATCATCAATCACCGATATATATGGTTATGTATGAGTAAAGATGCCTCATCTATCACCACTAAATGCGAAATAATAACTTGGCTCAGTGTGTATTTACGGTAAATATAGTGTTTCTGACGCAGAGTCCTTAACAGCTGATAGTGTCAGTGTCCCAGATGCGTGTGTAACATTGTATAAATGCAGGCATATCATATTTTGCTAGTATAATTTGTATGTTCAGTCACTAGATGGCGCTGTATGTCATTTTGGAAAGGCAATGCATCTCCTATAGCAAAAACTGAAAGACGCTGTGTAATAATTAGAATAACAAAATAACAAATTTAATTTGCCTTTTACCGAAAGGACAGGGATTTTTTTTCAATGTTTGATACCAAAGCCAGATGAAAAAATAACTGGAGAGCTACAATAAAGGAAAAAACATTATTTTTATAACGTCCATGGCTTACCCGTGTTAGAAGTCAAAATATAAAAAGAAAAACAAAAATTTTACTCATAAAATATTCATAAAACGTAATTCAAAGAACTCTACAGCTACTAACATATTAACCCCGTACTTATTTACTTTAAAAATAATTGAACGAAATGTAAATATGGATGTTGACGCGTTTCTGAATAATTAAACATTTTTTTCCGAGAACATTTCTGTCGGTGGGTTTATTTTTAAAAGTACTTACTTATTTTAACGCCTGTTTTACGGCTCGCAACAGCCCGAGGAAGCCATCAAGATTTTTTTTATCATTTTATGAATACTATACTTTTTCTTTATGAAACTTAGTATTTTTAGTAAAATATTTTAGAGTTTAATTAATTTGAGAAAGGGACTTTTCCTTGTAGTAATTTCTAAGGTTGGAGACAAAATATGTCAAATATCAACGTAAATTGTAAAATTTTTACTATATTAA
Source organism: Trichoplusia ni (assembly GCF_003590095.1). Lineage (NCBI taxonomy): Eukaryota > Metazoa > Arthropoda > Insecta > Lepidoptera > Noctuidae > Trichoplusia > Trichoplusia ni. The sequence continues at coordinate 14,857,702 of NC_039486.1, forward strand.
CGGTGAACAACTACACAGGCTTTTAATCATTCTTCTTAAATTCCGGAAGCCGTTCATGCATTCCTGTTATCTAAAATTAAATGTATTTGACTTAGCGCACGTCCTTAGAATACACTTATCTTACTGGATTTGGACAATCAAATATTGCATGGTAATGAAACTTAGTAATTTTTTACTTAATTTACCACCACTGTACTGGTAGTTGAAATAAAGTTAGAATTATTTATTTCTGTACGCTAGATGGCGCTCTAGAGGGCGTAGAAAGAGTTTCATTTACTCAGCTGTATCAGCCTTACTTTAAAAGCGAGTAGAGCTTCAGGTCGTATGCTATCTCTTGTTCAATATTACACAAAAAAGTCTGAATCATTGCTCCTATAATACTTCTTTCGATACTAAGTCAATACATCTCAACTAGAAAATCTCTCGTTGTCTCTACAATCCTTACCACATGTTACATAATACACTTTATTCCATACAAGCGATGTTTTATTCATTTAATCCCTCAACATCAGCTCACTGAAGCGAAGGGTCTTGCTTGATAATGTAAAACAAATAGCCGACGACCTTACCAGACCCATACGAGGTCTCTACCATCACCTCTTGAAGAAAGGCTGTTGGAGTTGAGCAAGCAAGATGCCGCTCTACATTGTGACGCGTGCCGTCTCGCTTCCACATCAGGTAGAGTCGTATTATAAGAGCGTTTAGTACGGGCACAGGTCCGGCAAAAAATAAACACTGGATTGATCGCAAATACTCGCAGATTATTACGGATTTTGTCGGCGGGTGAATAGAATTTGCTATTCTTTGCGATATGAAAGAGTGCTTTCTATTGGTAGGGTCGTTTGAGATTCCAGTTTATTTCTGTCAAAGCTTTTATCGACATGAGGATTTATGTGAAACGGTTGTGGAAATGAAATGGAGTATAATTAGGCTTTTCATTGGTTTTATTAGGTTTGTGGTTGTGCAAACGCAGCATAGTAACAGTCCTTTGTTTTCTTGGGTCCATTGACATGCGACGATTTAAAAAATGGATTTTAAAGGTCTCAAAAATTCCAGTAACGTAGGTATTTTTTTTTCAAATATATTATTTAAAATTATGGTATATAAAGTTAAATTATTATCCTGAATTTTCCAAATAAATGCTAAGTACTAATGTAAGCTAAGTAGTAATTTTCAAAGTAAGTCCTAGTAAGTAAACTTTTTTACCTTTTAATAGAATAAAATAAACCAACTCAATGTTTCTGTATACTCTACATTTTTACATAAGAGCTGACAGCAGACACCTGCTAAATATTAAAACATAAGTTCTTGTACCCCGTACATTGTAACAATATGCCAGTATCAACATATTATTATTTTCCGAGAATATTTTTGCATAACCTACTTTCATATTATATTCTAAGACCTAGTTTCATATTAAAGGCAAGTTTCTAAGAGTACGTGTGATATTTACTTAAAGTTTTAAAACTAGACTTTTCTTTTTTAAAAATAAGATAGAGTTCTTCATAATCGGAATCTTCTCAAAAACAAATAAGATACTTTTTCCAAAACATAAAGGTTTTTCTACTTTCTGTTTAGTATTTTATAGATATCATGACTGCAGTAGCTTTCAAAACTAACTAAATTACTGATGATAAATCGATAATTATACGTAATTTTTTCCAGGTTTAACTTTAAAGGTTTACATTATTAAACAACTAAAACCAGTCAAATTTGAGTCCTGCTCGAGACTCATAGCTGTGCATAGGGTCAATGCAAAAAGAAAAATGTAGGGAGACGAATAAATTAGTCTTGATCTTTATTTTTATAAAGTTAGAATAGGTTCATGAAATACAGCATGGTGACGAATGAACGGATAGAGAGCGTCGCCTAAGTAATAGGGTTACTTTCTACCCGTTGGATAATCCTATAAAATATGTGGACATAGATTGACGCCACCCCGTGCCGGGTGTTGCCATCCTGCTCCCACTTCCATAACAATATTACTTTAGAAGGTGGTGGTAGCTCCGCTCTTCCAAAAAACTGTAAAATTAAATAGGTATAAGCCTTCATGCTCAAACAGCCCAAAAATATTAGCAATCACTATATATATATTTGGCTTTATTATACCAACACAAAAATTTATTTTTTCATTGAAAATATAAGTTAGGAACGATTTTTGTTTTACAACTTCTGCTTGTAACGCGAAAATTTTCCCCATAAACTTTTTTCTTTTGTATTCCAAAAGTTTTGGTTGTTTTATTGACACGTTGAAGCTTTCCTTTTGCTTCGAGGTCGTGGAATAATGAAAAAGGTATTAAGCGATTACATTCCTTATAGATTTCTAAAAAAGTGTTTATTCGTTTTCATTTAAGTCCCAATAAGCAGTAATAATGCAATCAATATTGGTTACTGAGTGGGAAATTATTCAAAATACAAACACTTTATTTTCGTAAGAACTTGAAATGGATTTTAAGCAGGCTTTTTCATTTTTGAATGGTGGTCTTTTCAATTTCCTTATTTCCTACCTTGAGTCCTACCATGACTCAAAGTAAATAAAGCAGAAAATTAACTGATGATCTCTTCTAGAGTTGCATCAGTTTTTATTTAAGGGATGGGTGCAGGCGATCTTGATACTCTAAATTAGTCTAAATCCTGATATTGTCGCTTAATTTTGACTAATTTGATTGCACAAGTTTTCTTTAGTTAGTACTAGCTGTAGCCAGCAGCTTCGCCTACTAAGAATCGAAAATGATCCCAGAAGAACATAAACACGAGATAATAATTATCTATCTTATTTGTTAATCCAGGTTGAATAAACTGTCTGTCTATCAAATTGCATCTAAATCCGTCCAGCGGTTTTTGCGTAAGAAAGTAACGAACATTCACCAAAAAAAATCATTTTTATAATATCAGTAGGATACTAAAATACAGACACATATTAATATATTTTACTGCATACATTATAATCGTTTGAAGTTTAGTTTATACAGATTCTAGGTACCCAAATTTACAGATTATTGCTTAAACTATTTGCCGATGTCAAATCAGCTGAATTCTAGATAGGCAGAATCGTTTGTGTACCCTGTAAAAAATATCTACTTATATACCTAGCATACATGTACATGGAAGGCTGGAGGTAGATTGGCACGATTTCAAACGGTATTCAGCATATTCAGCAGTAATATATTGTGTTTAATATGTGCCAAAGCTTACAAATAGCGACAGCCTCCTGACCCGAATTCTGAACGCGTTTGACCTTTTCACTGGCAGTTTAGGTTCTGTTTATATTCAAATATATGTATAATTTATTTGAGTATTTGTTAATTGAATAATCGGAAATAAATTGTAGCTATTAAAAATAATTGATATTTTTAAAAATAAAATGCACTTTAAACTTTTTATCTTAGTGTAGTCACCTCATTCTAATGCTCATTTCACGCCTTGTTAATCTGGGACTTACCTCTTACTGCACTCACTTTGAAGTTACATAAGCTATTTCTATTTCCCTTTCGTGCTACGAAATACATCTTAATAATTGATGCTTATAATATTTTCCAAAACAAACATTCGTCTAACAAAATTCAAAAGATGTTCAAAACACCTATTATCATAAACATCACAGTCACTAATAAATTAATGTCATTAGCTAGTCGATCCCCAAAAATACCTCCATAAAGAATTTTCCGCGCGCAACGTACCAGCGTTTTCGTTTAATTTGAAGGCACCTCAAGCAATGTTCCTTGCATAGCAAATATTGTCTATTAAACAAGTCGAAGACTTTATTAAGGTGAGGTGGATGCCAGTCTTGACCCAGATATCGGGATATACCTAACGAAGGCTTGACAATGCATAGCTTGGTTTCGTATAGGATGGCTCTCGCTTAGACTGGCACGTGTGGGTTTGGTTTCGTGATTTTGTATGAATATCACATACCTATCTATTACGTTAAAAGTTGTAAGTAGATATTTTTTACAGATCATAGCAGAAGTAATGTTTTATGTTCTGTTTTTTGGCCACATTTACCGGAAATGTTCTTGTAATCGATGTCGAAACGAGAACTAACAAAAGTTAATACTAAAAGCAAGTACAATTCAATATTTTAAACGCTTTTCGTTGTAACATTTTTATTGCTTTTGTTCATAACTAATTAAATTTTGAATGGGTAAAGTTGTTTTCGCAAAAGTGTGGCCAATATATTGCTGCCGATGCCGTCCCTTTTGTTTATGGGACGGTCTCGGCTTGATTTGTGTGAGGATTATTGTTAGGGAAAAGGAATCCATTCGAATAAAAGGCATGAAAGGTAAAGGTAAGTCGAACGGACACAGGTATTTGTTTTAATAATAGATATTATTGCCATTTTGTTTGTGGAGCTAAGGTATTAGAGATAGAAATTTATGTATTTATCGAAATGGTAAATTCATTTGTTTTGATGCCAAGATTTACGTATAGGTATCATCAGCCTTGCCTTTTCTCAATTCTGTTGGACTCGGCTTCGAGTCAAACCATATGCAAAGCTGAAGTACCATTGTTTGGAAAGGAGTGACTGCCTATCTGAACTCCTGACCCCAATTACCTAGGTAAGACTAGTTGTCAAACTTACTAGCCTCTAATAACTGTCGAAAATATACAAATAACCGTAGATACCCACAATATAACGTGACTTCCGAAACACATACCTAGTTCGTTATGACCGTGTCAAGCACAGCTTAAGCTATCAAATTGTCCAATTGTAGCTTAGCCACGACCTGTACCTACCAAAATACTTGTAAATTCTAAGACAACCTTCTACAGAATAGAATATTAAAACAATTATTTGTTCAAACAGAATTGATTCATTTTATATTATCTCTCTTTAACACTTACAACTAAAATCTTTTCTTAAAATTTTCGAACAACAATTCAAGACGGTTTAGTTCAAACCAGCATCTAAGTAATAAGCCAATAAGGAAAATGGGAAAAACTCCAGAAACCCATTCCCACACATTTGGATCTCGTTGCAATTTATATTCGCAAAAATCCACGGAAAAAATAAACGAAGATTATTTTCTGACAGGTCTGGATTTAGGGATGGGTTATATTAAGCAGATCTTAACCTCCTTTCCACAAAGTGTCGGCCGTGTGAAAGAAAGTGCCAGTGCGTGTGGAATTGTTCATACATTGCCATATGTTCTCTATGAGGATAGTCGAGTAGTCCAAGCCACCATACCAATAACAACTTTAGTTAAAGTGTTCGTGATGTCTTCCTTGTGTGTTGAAAAAATTGTGTTATTAATAGCCAGCTTTTAAATGAATTAAAAACGTAAGTATTAGTTCTCAGACAATTATATGATCAAAAATATTCTTACGCTTCAATTGTGTTTACACATTCCATAATTTAAATATGTTTCGTGCATTTTGCGGTCGGGTTATAATGTTTGTGTGTTGTACTAATAAACGTAGTATCATTAAAATAATTATGTTATGTTCCAGGGGAAAGTAAGACGAATGAATTGCGTGAAGGATGAAATGAGTGAGAGAGGAGGGCTGTGATAAATGACACAAGGGGAGAATGAAATTGCGAAAAATTTCAAATGAAGGGAAATGAGGGGAGATTTTTTTGGTAAATTTATTTTGTAGATTTTGTTACATGTGTGTGTAAAATACACACTGTAATATGGGCACATAATAGGATATTTGACAAAAAACAATCTGTTAAGTCCCGTCTGATAAAAAAAAATGACGGAGAGTGAACCGGGTGCACTAAAATAAAATCTCGTTTGACCTCACTTACCAGTATGCTTCTTACTAGATGGAAAATACGTATTCTATATTTATGGCTAACCTATTTAAGTTTGACACGAAGTTTTATTAATAACGTAACTTTGATCATGAATCATGGATCTATAGAAGGATCAAATTTAAGAATATCATGGTACCGAATCTTCAAACTTGAACAAAATGTTATAAGGCTCTATAAAATAGTAGTTGAAGAGGCTCTCAAGCTACGGGGTTCATAACTCGACAAAAGGTCAAGTGAAAACGGTTGCCATAGCAACAGTTATTACTAGGGTAAATATAGCGTATTTTTGGAGAGTATAAAAAATTGTTTTGTTAAAACGCAGGACATGTTTTTAAAACAGGATAAATGAGATTAAGAATTTATCAGTTTAACAACGTTTTATGCATACGTTAATTTTAATGTGAGGGCAGATTTTCTGAGGTTTGAATTAAGCAAAATAAGTAAAATAAAAATATGTAGGTATGTGTTTGAGGTTTATATGAAATAGGCTTTTCAAATATCTTTACAATTCTTATCAAAAGGGAACTACAAGGCAAATAATGTTTTATACGTTAAACATAATAAGTAACGTCATTCTGTCCCACATATTCTACAGCAAACTAAAAACCAATAAAACTAAAAAAGCTAACGAGCAGTTTTTCATTCAAAACTTTCTCAAATCGCGGAGGTATACTAAACTATGCATCAGCGTAATTAATTCTAACCGCATAAATGATACGACGAGTCCTCTATTAGTTAAAAGTAGTAGACTTTCATTAAAACTTTTACTTTGATGTCTCACTGAAACGCAGCAGTTTGCTGAAACTCTGAAAACTGAAAAAACAACGGTTGCACCGAGAGTTTCAGGAACGTAGCACAATTACAAGCGGTACCTGCGAGCTGTGGCCAGTTACAGTTTTATTGCTTTGACGAGTTGTTTTACATGATTATGAAAATCGCTTCAGTTAACAGATTTATTAAGCAACTACACTTTTCTTTCAACTTGAGAAAAGAGAAACTCTTTTCATTAAAGAGTTTTAATGATATTGTAGAGTGGATTGGTACTTATACTTCTATTAAGCCTTTTGGGTGAGTGGTGTGTTTAGGTAATTTATAGATTTCATTTTATCATTTTCAAAGAGTACCGTTGCGAGCAAAAACCAGCTTCAAACGGAACTAATCAATTGTATATTTAATGTTCCTCGTTATTCCTTTTTTTTTGCCAGAAGTACTATAAAATGTAAGCTGAACAAATGTATGTTAGAATTCGTTCGCACAGCGCTGACTTGAATCGTTCTGCCGCTTAGAAAAATGCTGGCGAAGCATTAGTGATTCAACTAGCGTAGGAAACTGCTCAGTTAGGCGATGGTGTAGAAATGGCGCACATTATCGTGACTGAGATCTTCGTTTTTCTTTCACTTGATATTTTTGTGGTTACGTATGGTTTCGAGCTTGTGTCTTGGGAATGTTAGTTGCTTTCACTGATTTCGTTAATAGTTATGTCAACAACTAATCTGTCAAGAGTATTATAGGCAATATAGGAAAAACAAGTACACTTTATATTATTTAACTTTGGATGTTCAAACGAAGATCAAAATATATTTTTCATAATTTCCTATGAATAAGAATTTGTCTATCTCTACATTATGTAACGGTTAATTAAGATATGTAAAATATATATTATATAAAAAATATTTGTGCTAGTTCGTAAGCAACTAAGATCAAATATAAATATTTGAATAATTCATAATGATTTGATAGTCCTAATATTAATAACATTAATATTCTTATCTAAAAAAGTAACCCCCCAGTTCAGCGATGGACACTTGACATTGAGCTTTAGTATCTTCGCAGATATTATGCTAATGAAGTTTACCATCTGAAGGTCATAGTTCAACCCTCATATTCAAGGGTACGTCAAGATATGTCAAACAGCTTAATATTATACGATCATATCGGTTTTTAATATTATTTGACTTTTGTTTACGTTTTGAATTCAAATCAAGACAAATATGTGGGTGATGAGTATTTATTCAGAAATGTTTAATTATGTTCTTCAGTTAGCTTCATATTACAAACTTGGCATAATCTGAAACTAGATGGCGTTGTATGAAAGTTGTGGAATATTATTACAGATCATTTTAATAGTAATTTTATCCCAAAAGACGCGTCTAGCATCAAAGGCAACAAGATGTAAGATAATTTCAATCTCAAACAGCTAAGTTCAGTTTAAAGTAGAGGTCACTAAACTGTTTGCTCTTTATCTTAAATGCACAAGTTACTAACGTTTGCAAAGTTCAGATGTTTAACCCAGAGTTTATCGATACATTCAGTTAACTGTAGTTTGTAGTGTTAGTTCGAAACTGAAGAACTGAAAGTGTAGTTAGTCTGTTTTGGGATTGAGTTACTGTAGTAATTGGATTACAGTCTTTTTAATCAGTTAAGCGTGTTTCCTGGGATACTTGTTTAATTAAAAGCTATTGGACTGCTGACGAACGCTTTGAAACAATGTCGTTATTAATGCTTGACGATTTCTTATTGCATGGATTGTAGAGTTGTAAAGGCGAAATTATTATAATTATTAAAAAAACCCGTCCGATATTTCTATAATTGCTTGGTTAAGCGCTATCTCTCTCTCTTTCTCTCTTATCTTCTTCTTTGTCGTTACACTCTTGGTAGAGTTGTCGCGGTCGCTATAGCAGGTGTGGTCAGAAGCCTAACTATCCGTCGCCATTAATCTCGTACCATAAGCTTTCCTCATACATTCACGAAGTGGAACATGTAGAGCAGTCTTCAGTTTAGTTCAGATATCAAATTTTAAAGATGACTTTCGTAGACCACAGATTAAATAGCACAATGTTAAAGTCTGACAATAACATTGGTAAACACAATTAAGTATGACTTTATATTGAAATACATTAGAAGCCACAATTATTAATATTTCTAAAGAATTCGAACCTCACGAAACATTAATAAGACGCCTCAACGCCCCTAAAGACGTCTACACTATCTGTATTTTGAAAAATGACCGCCAACTATCAAGTATCCCGGGTACAGCCTGGTTTAATCCATCAACTTCATAGTATCGCTCACTAAATCAACTTTCTTACATAAATATAATACAACAAGCCTCGTTTTTTTCCTATCAGACCATTTTTCAAGCGTCTAGGCATTGTGTTGGAGGCTTTTTTGGATAAGTGACAAGTAAATAAATGTTTGTAATACGTTAGAACTGAAATGAGGTCTGATAATGTTATCAATAGGAAAATTATATTTGGTTTTTGAAGATCTTATTTTATTTGCTAAAAGATTAAGTGACGCGTTATGAATTAAATGAAAGTTATGGTTTAGCCACTAAATAATTAAGCCTCACGGTTTCAGGTACGTAATGTATGTATTTAAATTTAATTTTACTTCGTGTGTGCAATATTATGCATGTATTTTGCGATGCGATTGCATAATAAAATCAACCAGCAAACAAAAGTTTCACTATAATCAGTTTATCAGGTCTAAAGTTATTCAAGTTAAAACGGGGCATTTATTTCTTAAAACATATTTTGTTTTATATATTGTGCTTATACAAAAACCGTAAATACTTAAATAAAAAATTCAACATTTCACTAAAACAGCAATTTTATATCCATCATCCTAAATACCTTTGTCATTACATTCAACATTGTTCATACGATGACATTCAAATTACTTGACAAATTCAAACAATGCCCATTAGTCCAAGGTGAACAGAGCAATAACGTGGTCGCGGTCAACCGCATGTCCAGCGCGAGGCCACAGCCTCAAGGAACCACTACAAACAAAGTACATAACACTAGCACAATGGGTATAATATAAACTAATTATGGTATTGTCATACAAGCGTAAGTTGTACCTCCAAGCAAAAGTAATACTCATATATACAGTTACAAATGAGCTAAAAACCTTTATGTTGTGTTATGTTTAATTAAAGTGCAATGATTGAATTTAATGCTATGTTTCATTTAAACGAAACTTGTAACAACAACGTCGCATTGGAGAGTAGCGCTTATGTACATAAGCGCTACTGCGTACGGCGTACGCGCTACGGCGTAGCAAATAAAACTAATTTGCTACGGCGTAGCAAAGTATGGCTACGCGCCAGATACAATGACCGAATAACAACAGTGTGATTCGATTTTCTAAAAGTTACAAATACATACACAAATGCCAATCAACGAACAGCTTCCTAATGACGGCTAAACGTGGACATTGGACATAAAAGAGGCGAATAAATAAACATGAGATTACTCGAAAAATGCCTAAAATAGGAACAGGAAAACGGTTGCAAAGTCGCAACGACACAAGAATACAAAGTACCCGTATGCTACTACGTTAATCGAACGACTGAAAAGCTGCAAACAATGTTGAATATTTTAGATAAACTGTACTGCTTAGTTAAGATACTAAACTTATCATAAAACACAGTACAATAATTATTGTACGATGTTACTTAATTTTAAGACAAAATAGTTCTACAGCAAAGCATAGGTATCCTTGTATACAACAATCGTTTCCTTCATGAGATGCAGTAGAAGAAAAAAAAAAAAAATTTTTGAAGGAATCTCTGTCGGTTTTCGTTGTCCGCTCTCCTTTTTCTTGTCCACTACAAATCCTCTACACAAACATTAAGATAAATGAGATGTTTAAGCCTACTCGAGGACTGAGCAAAGGGAAACAAAACAAGAACTATCCTTATGCCCGGATATTGAACTTTCGAGCTGACTACAAACACTTTCTTAGGAACAATATTGGTACTACACAAGCTCTTACAGAAGTTCCACTTTAACTTGTGATGTGTAAATTAGACTGGACACTTTTAGTAGAACTATAGCAATAAGTAGTATTTGATAAAACTTCATGTATTTACTGTATCGTTATGGTACGCGTGGTTGAGGTGACCACGCCAAACGCTGGAGTCATTTTTTTAAAACCTTACGCTTGGATAAAAATTGCCAGACTTTACAAATTTAAAAAAAACTATCATATAAAAAAATTAATAAAATGATTTATAAAACCTCTACCTAAACTTTAAAAACAATCGAAATAGTTGATTTAAAATCAGTGCTACTTAGTAAACCTTCTGTTATTTGTTGTGCTGTAACAAAAGGGCATCGACCGTTTTATCCGAATGTCCGCAAAGACTAAGCTTCTCCTTTCTCAGCCCTTGATGTCTTGAAAGGTGACTAGGATTACTTGGAGATGAGCTGTTGCTTTATATTGTCTGCTTATAAGAAAGTATGTAGTAAGCCTTTTATGTGCGGTAATTTATACAGTGAAGGTACCTTTATTTGAAAGAAGTAAGGTTGGTTTTATAACCAGACGAATCACCTTTTTATGTAGAGTTTACAATAGAAATTAGACTTTCAAAATACTTAAAATACTAGATTTTGTGTTGTGTCCTTATGATGGGGATACACAGTTGATAATAACGATTTTTTTACAAGAAACTATTGTTAAAAACTCGTTATTATGACCATTTTATTCTTGTAGTACAAAAAAGGATAAAAAATTATGGAACCGCCGGCGCCGTGTAAAGCCTTGCAAGGGAAGCTATACCAGACATCCATTTAAAAAAAACTTAATACCGTCTTAAGACTCTGCATAACAAAGTCCATAATTGTTTATAGAAACCAGCGCCAGAAGGACTCTTAGTAGAGGTTGAAGCTAGATTCGTTTTAAAACAGATGATGGGAAAAAATATGTTTATTCATTATCTTCTGTAGTAATAGATGTTTCATGCATTAAAATGTGTCTTATGTTTGGAAAGTGTGATTAGGACTGGCGGGGTGAACAGAGACGGAGAGTGAGGTTTTATATCAGAATAAATTAAAAGATTGTGCTGGCTCTGGTTTACTAAAATATAAGAAAGCTGTTTCTTTTAAAAGTAAACATAATACATGATAGAGCAGATTGTGGCAATATCTTTGAAAAGTCCGACTCTATTTACCCCGCTAATACAATACCCCATTTGCCGAAATAATAACTGCATGCTAAAAGGTAAGTATCAAATTGATTACAGTAAACCAGCTTTTTATATGACAGTAATTAAGGTCCATGAATGTATAAGTAGGTATGCGTAACAGCCCGTGGTTAAGCCCTAAACGGTACTAATGTTAACTGCTGGTACTGGAATGTGGGGTAATAAGTTTTGTGCCTTTATCGCCCTTGTGGACCCCAGGAGGCAAATTGGGTGGACCATTTGGGGTACTTAAGACCCTCATGGTTTAACAATGATGGCTCTCAGAGTTCAGTGACATAAGTCTCCGTAGAAATATAACGAATTATGATAATTATAATTTAACGTAACATTCATACATAAAAACATACAGCTACATTTCAATATGAATGAAAACCTATACAAATATTTAAAATTTTAGTCAAATGTTATAAAGGCATGACCTAGACTAGAATAAAGCAATAAATTATCACGTTTATTCCATAAAATATGTATCTAGTTTATTCAAATAAGAAATAATTAATTAATACGACATACATTTCCTTGCGTGAAACGACGTGATTTAATACTTATGATAATTTCATCGTCCATAAAACTAGTTCCATATTATTACAATAATAAGTATATTTTACAGAAACACTTACCACGAAGCTCTTAAATCATTTCTATGGCACTACGGAAAAGAGATACCGCTATGTGCGGTGTATCGCGCTGTCTTGCTCTCACAACAGCAGAGGTATTATTCTGAAAGCGTGTGGTACTGGTCCAGATTAGGTATAACAAACGACTGTAGCTCTGGCTTGGCGACACGCGATGCGTGAACACGCGTTGACAAATCAAACGGCGATATATTATTCAACACGCCATTCCTTACATGCAATGCTGTTTTATTTCACAAAGATTGAACAAACCATTTTTATTAAGCACATGTTAGAATTGTGATTGTAGTGTTAATTGCGAAGTTATGAAATAATATAAAGTAATAAATTCTTTTGGAATAAGCAGTAAATTTTGGTTCTCATTACTAATGCTGTTTTTTTTTTTCTTAAATGAAATGTTTTTTTTCGATAATTTATAACACTTTATCACGGGTGCTGAGCGGTAAGCTTACTTCGAAAATACTATGTGTAGGTATAACGTGGTTACTAAAAACAAGTAAAACTTCTTATTACTTTCACCTTTTTAAGTCGAATCAGTGAAGTGCGAGGTGGAATTGGAACATCGGGAGTTCTATGCAAAAAGGACAAATGAAAACAATTTTGCTCCAACAACTGATCACCAATCAATTTTTGATGATATTAGCTGAATGACCACAGATTTAATCTTTGGTACGTGAACCTTAATATTTAAAATACATGAAAGAATTAAAAATATTTTTCTACTTACATGATTTTATTTAAAAAAAACACGTTGACTGAAATCAAATTTATTTAAACCCACTTATATTTTTCATATCAATAATGCAGTCGAGTAAGACTTGAGAATAGTTATTTACTCAAATACGATAACGTAAACAAATACAGGTTAAAATATACAGGGAAAAACAACAGTGGTGGAACAGTAAACAGGAAACATTGTGGTGTATGAGGCCACGCCGGCGGACGTCGCACCGCGATTTAAAACTACGTCTTCGTAAAATAAAAATGTATTTAGTGTTGTGGTTCTAGAATGTGGATACTATTTGTATAATTTATTCATAAAAATATGTTTTTTTGGATTCCGTACCCAAAAGGTACCGCTGTATATTGGTTGGTCTCTCCGTCCATCCATCATCAGGCTGTATCTCCTGAACCATTACAGCTAGACTAACGGATAATGTTACTGCAAATACCAAAAATAAAAGAGCGAGGTCAAGCAATAATGGTTACGGTCATAAATTCGGTGGTAAAAAAAAAATTGGGTCTTATAGTCACCCAAACATTCACACACAAATATTTTTTAGCCTACATACTCACTACTCAAACCTCCTTATTCCTATCTAAGAGTATCTTAATCCAAAATAATCGGATTACATAAAGCTATACAAACAGTTCTATCTGATTTACATCAGAATTACAACAATTAAGGGAAACCCGACTTGGATTGTTATTATCAAACTTTATTTGCGGATCGGTATAATTTTGTGTTAGCCATGATTCCCAGATTGTTAATGGACTTAAGATAAATGAAATACGAAATTATTATTATCTTTGTGTGACGTTGAAATTGTTCATTAGATCGTCCTAAGTACTGTTTTACTTCAGACTTAGGTAATCAGAAATGTGTAATTTTCTGCTAAGTTGTAAGTGGAAAGAATATTCCCCAACTAAGCAAAGCTTGTATTATGAATACTAAACAATCGATAGACATACTTATATATTTTGAAATACATACAGAACAAATGATCGTGCATATCACACAAATTTTCGTCCGTGGGAATCGAAGAGACGACCTCCGGTATAGCAGCGAGGCATACTAACCAACAGACCAGTCAAAAGTCAGATATCGTTTATACCTATGTTGTGACGATGAATGCTCTGCCTAAAAGCTAAAGTCAACCATGCACGTTACGATACATCTATACAGTTTGCCTGTCCAGCTAAACTAGAGCGCGTATGTGGTAAAACTGTTCAGTTTAAAAGGCCGACTGCGCTTTGGTTTGCCTGTAAAATCAAACTGTTCAGATAAACTGTGAGATATACGGTTGCGAATATGAAAGTTTGTTATAGTATATAACAAACTTTAAATGTACCCTCGTTAGAGAAATCGTCACTTCACGTCACCTCCCCAAACAATTGTGTTTAAGTATGTGTATGCAATAAATTTTGTGGTTTAGTGTTTGTCTTTCAATATAATTACATGAGGAGCTCGTGGCTAAGCTAGCTCGTGGCTGCTTGACGCGGTTGGTCTGTAGATGGGTGACCATCTTTGTCATAACGAGTTCCTCCGTGTTTCGGAAGGCACGTTAAATTGTGGGTCCCGGCTGTTATTCCTACATCTTTGACAGTCGTTACAGGTAGTCAGAAGCTTGAAAAAAAGTCTGACAGCCAGTCTAACCAAGGGGTATCGTGTTGCCTAGGTAACTGGGTTAAGGAGGTCAGATAGGCAGTCGCTCCTTGCAAAACACTGGTACTTAGCTGAAACCGGTTGGACTGGTAGCCGACCCCAACATAGTTGGGAAAAGGCTAGGCCAATGATTTCAGTATAATTACATAATATTTGCTTGTACAAATTATTACTAACTACTACTAAAAATTATAATACCTATACGTGTCCAAGCACCTACTTCTTGCTATCTCCGCATCACCCTACTGTTGACTAGTAGAAAATGCCCCAGGCCTTAAGTCCGCCTTAGTAAATTGTTCATGAAGTATAAATAAATAAATACCGAAGCTAAGTTACAGCCTAAGTTGTGTTTAATAATGTATTACAGCCTTAGAAATCTGAAAGAAAACTTGTAAAGGGAATAAATTATGTAAAACGCTCTGATCTAGTTTTCTAGAGAACATCAAAGAGATTTTTTTTTTGGGATGGAAATAGCATTGTCTTGTGTAAGTCGTTAGAGACGACTAACGGTAACAAAGGCGTACTTACACGATCTAAGGCTTGAGACACGCTTACGATGTTGCGGTGGCTTTTTTATTGCTACTAAATAGGTTAAGGGAAAATGAAAAAAAATAACAGGTTGTCACAAACTTTAACATATTCGTTGACAAAGGTGAAGAATTCACTATTTTTATAGTAGTCGAATCATTTTTAAAACTTTGCATCAAAGTTGGTATCTGTCATTGTGCTAAGCCAGTGGTAGGAGATGGGGGTCGTCTCTAATTTATAATTTTCCTTTTGCTACGCAGTGAGCTAGTGTGGTGATTAATGCTCAAACCATCCCTTTAGAGGCCTATGCCCAGCACTAAGACGTAGATAGACTGGTATTGTATTCCTTCAATAAATTAGGTTGACAAAAGAGCTATTGAAACCAAAAAAAAAACAAGCAGTTCATGATTAATTTCATAAATGACTAAATAACACTCACATAAATGTTTATTACCATCACTAAATAATTTTACATAAAAACATAAAATAACAATGAATTCTTAAAGAAAGTATTCGTACGTTAGAAGTAAAATCCTCGTTTTATTACGGTACATTACAGTTAAAATTCATTGAACGCACTGAACTGGTATTTACGAGCGGTAAATCACTGTAGGTTCGCGTACATGTAACCATCTGTATGGAGATTTTATTGTGTCCGCTTTACCAGCAGGTAATGGATGAGACAGTGGATTAATTAAGTCGTTACAAACTGATGCATTCCTTGTTACAGTTTAAAACACGTGAAATAAAACCGGTCGTGAGTAGAATGTTTTAGCTGGGTTCGAGTTAAAATCTTCTACAGGAGTTGTTCTTTTATTGTATTTTGTTTTATTCCACTTTTGAGATCTTAAAACCCATAAAGCGATGCTAAAGGTGACAAAGTATAAAAAATTCATTTCTCAGAAGTCGATGTTTACGAAATCAAGTTTTTTACCAGTTATAGTGACTTCCATGTTTCAGCATCGGTTTCATACGTAACCCAAAATATTGTTGAAATAATGTAACTGGAACCGACCCAATTTCCAAATTCGAATTCGTACCAATATTGTATACTGCAGCAGTTAGGGCACATAAAGCGAGTGCAAGTTTATCAACAGTCGACAGTCGTCCATAACTCAACAGAACGCGCACTAAAGCCCAACAAATGCCTATTTTATAAGGTGACCGTCGTAAAACCGGGAGATTGGAAGAAACAGCGCTGCGTCAAATCTTTTACTTTTATCGCGTCAAAGGGAAATGATCAATCATGCGCTGAAGACAGATAATGTATTTGCGTTTTGTCGCTGCGGTCCAAACAGCCTTATTCCCAACATTAAGATTATCCACGAAATCCGAATGAGGTTTAAGGAATAAATAAAAATGGGAATGAACGAAAATACGAAGGTACTTGTGTTGGGGCCGCGTATATAATAAAGTGAGGGCTCTTGTCGGGTTTGGTTTTGAAATACAGCACAAAAAGGGAAATAGAACGCTCTAATGGTTTTAAAAAGATGAATAACGCAGTATTATGAGAAGGGAACGGACAAACACACAGTAGTTGTTTATGTTGAATTGAATAAGTTTTTTTAGTTACGTTTGTGTGCGGCTACCTTTTCTTTATGTTGAGGTTTTTGGTCTCTCGTGTGGGAAATGTTTATTTAATGTAACAAAAATCAACCTTTCTTCTCTTCACAAAAAAACGAATGCCGAGGGTGAAATTCAAGTTCCATTGAAGTCGGGTTTGTTTTCCGAATTCCTGGAAACTGGGAAGTTACGGAACGGGAATAGGATCAACTTAATTAAAATAACATTTGAGTTATGTGTTCTAGAATGTTGTTGATTTAATATCTGGAAATTGTCCAATGCCATTTAGGTATGTTTTTTTTATTTGTGGGCTGGTAGCTACCATTTTCGTTGTACCGTAATACGTTGTATTTATTACCGGCCTATGGTTTCCTATCATATGGAGAACGATAATTGCAAAAATAGTTTAACGTAACATAATATTAATCGTTTCAAATAGTTTTAATGAATGTTGGAATACGAATATGTAATAGGCAATTAATTACAAATATCGTTTCATAGATGATCATTGCCATTTATAATAATGACCAATGTCAGCAATAATTCAATGTCCATTGATTATTAACTACCGCCTTCGATGGGTTCTGTGCTAACAAACGGCGTGATGCATGATGAATGGTGACTCACATAATTTATGGTTCATTTATTTAATTTCGAATGCTGCATTAGTAGCTCGAAACCTTTATGTTATTGTTCCTCGTGATATGTTGTAAACATTTAGGGTGGTATGATGTGTTTTGGTTCTCCTCCAATTATGTTGGCAGCGATTGATTCCTAAGTATGTCATTTTCCTTATACAATTAGGTTAATTCACAGAATGTTAGAATTTATTTAGCCTGTGTCGAAAAAATAGGCCAAAAAAATTGTGCTGTCAGCGTCAAGTACATTTTTCTGAGTTTGACATACTTTCAAGCAAATAATTACGTTAAACATGAGAATAAGCGGAAAATATTATTGAAAAGATTTCTTCCTTTGGACCGAAAAATTGTCATCTCAATTATTAAAGCTCACCTTAAATAAATATGAAAGCATAATTCACCGCGTAAATAAATAATAAATTCGCATTTCGTATCACATAACACAGACTGTTGAATTTTGTACCGACAATCAGTCGACGAGATATAACGGATCCCTGGACATTGGTTCAAATTAACCGGCCTGTGTTCACAACCGAGTAATTTTTCAACTCGCTGTAATTTTATTTATAATTAAAAAAGGGATTTTTATACAAGGTACGTTTAATTAGACCGATCTGATTATGTATGGGTAAATTATTTGATTGGATGGAGCGTTGAAGCCTTTCGGCGATTTGCGTTTGTTTGAATAGAATTTAACGGGTTTATTATGTTTTTTTGACGGAGATTATGAATAAAAAGCGATTGTTTTTGTTTTTAATACTAAACAAAAATGCTCAGGGACTAGTCGGACTAGCGACACCAAGGGCCCGGTGCAAGGAGGCCAAAATGATACTATAAAAAAAAACCTTACGTCTTACATTTAAACCGTACAGTTGCTAAATCTCGATTTTTATTCCTGGTTGTTGCAGCGTTAACAGAAAATCATCATTAATTGTAAAAACTAGCTATCATGGTTCATAAGTTACTGCAAAGTGATAGAGGCAGACAGATAGACAGCAGCTTTAATAATAGAGTTTTGTTTTCATTTGTGAAACTCAAAAATGACGAAACTTCAAAAGTTCCGTATTGTAAGCGTTTTCAAAGTTAATTTAATGTTATACATAGTATCTTACAGCTAATGTATTTCAGTGCGTACTGGCTTTTGTTTGCCAAATAAGATAACGTAGTTGTAAGATCCGTGCCAAACTTTTGTGGCACTTTAATGTTCTTTGTGATACACAAGTGCTATATTTACGTCCGTTTCACGAACTAGTTCCTACCAGTAGCGAATAATTCAGGAACTTAAGAATATTACTAAGAATAAGTTACTTCATTAGTATGATAACAGTGGGATCAATTTTGGATGTTAATTGATGACGCCGTTTTGGCTGAGAGAAGAAGCCATTATGTATAATGTAACACATAGAGTTTGTTTGCTTTAAAGCAATCAAAGCAAAATAGCAAAGGCTAACCCAGATATACGCATCAAAAATGTTTACTTATTCAAAAATAGCAAATCCTCAATCAAAGTAACCACTCTCGTTTTGCTGCAAAGCAAACATAAGCCTTCAAGATTTTACAAAAATTATTTTGCTCATGTAAACGTCCATACACACCTTGTTTCATGTTCTCCACACGAAACAGCGTCTTTAATTTTTCCAATATCATCAATATGTACCGACCACCGCGAACAAGTTCCCTTGACCCGACCTCAATATACCCCAATTCCCTCAGCATGTGTTTCATTTCCCACTAATCCTATAACTCTGTTTTCCCATAACTCCCGATCAGTTGCCCATACTTCACCATGGAAAATCCATAATTCTTCGAGGCAGGTAGATGGTCACGGAGACTGGTGTAAGCTTGCAATCCGTCACGCAACCCAATGAACAGAACTTTTAAAGCTTGATTAAGAAAGTGCTAAAGAGGTTTTATTACTTTGAAGAAGAGATTACCTCAAGTAGATGATAATTAAGGCACGAAAGTTGTTGTAAAGTGCGTGTAATGTGTGTTAGTTAGGGTTTTTGTGAAAATATAGTACTCGATTTTGCACAATCAAAGCAAAATGGGCTTCAAACAAATAATATTATAAAGAGAAAAATAAATTAATTAAATAGCTGCTCAGCGAAAAAGCTACCTATTAAAAAAAATTTTTTTTACTGATTCGTAAATAGATAAAACTTTTTGGGTAAAACTGTCATATTTTCCTTCACTTTTCTGTTGCAAATGGTTGATGAGCTAAATATGAAATTCTTAATACCCTCGAATGCGGGGTTAATGCAGCTAGCAGGTCACGTAGCGAGCAATCCGTCACGTGGTAACTACGTGTATATGACGTAGTTGGCTTAAGAATAGTCACGAATTGTGCTCGCAAAATCCATGTTGCGCATTTTAATGTGGCGGATAAAACTATGGATTAAACTACAATTCCAACTGACATACCAAATTCATGATATTTTTCATACCACATAAAAAATATTTCAATTTCCACTATTTTAGTGTAAATAAAATCTGTTATTTCTATTTGAACATCATGTAACGCCAAGCCTAAATGCCTATAGCCATATGAAACCCACGCATGAAAAGACAGAAACAATCACCAAAGGTAAATCGAAGTAATTAGAAAGCCGACGTCGATAATAAAGTTAAAAGCCGCCATCTGTGCCTGTACTAAAAGCCGTTAAAGCAGGTAAAGGGGAACTATCGTCGTTGTGGAAGCGAGAAAGCGCGATAGATAGCACATAGCGGTGTCTCGTTCCCACACCGGAGGATCCAGTGTTTTAAGTGTTCGTAATAGGGCCAGGCTAGATGCAGGTTGCAGGTCACGTCGACGCGCGATCCGTCACGATTTACAGTGTACGTGTGGGAAGGGCTTAATAACAGGAATGCACTGAAAAGGGAGAGGGCGACGCCTGTGGGCGGCGAGCGGAAAATTCGATTTTCATATTTTACTGGCTGTGAAATAATTTTGCTTCGGGTTGTGGTGTAGACTGGATAAGTTTTGATAGTTTGGGTTAGATTTTTTTCATATTTGCGTTTGACCTAAATGGAGCAATTTTCGACTGTAGGGATTATTTTGGCGGCTATTTACGCAATGTCATGATCAAACCAAAATAAATTTGGAGTTCAAAAAACATCGAACCCGACTATTTTTCTCGAAAATCTGTTTACTAGGAAATGTTATTTAATCTGCATCATTAGATTACCGTTCACCCCGTCATCAACAGAATGTTAAAAATATTCCGATCAGCCATTTTCATTTTATCTTACCAGTCCAATCCCTATAGACATTATATTTTTATTATTAGCCTTCGCTAACAGAAATCTGAACAAAGTAACGTCGGCGAACGGAAGGCTAATTAACGATTTTTCTTGAAAACTGGGCCTCGGAGACTTCATTATGAAACTTCACCAAGTTCTTTTTTCTTTTAATTGCAATGTCAAAGTGATCGTCATAAATTAATCTTCATTAAACTCCTACGACCCTTTCCGTAGTTGACTACCTTTGAGCCCTGAAAGCCTTTGAACTCGGTAACTTCCGAAGCGGAAGCCTCATTTTTCCATTGGGGATTGCGAAGTTCAGGCAATACTTTGCGATGGGAACGTGTATGATCGGCTCCCGAGGGCCGCCGGGATCTCAAGTAGGGTCGGAATAAAAACTAACACTTTCATGAAAACAATCGTGTTTACAAGTACTTTGATCATTCTCAATGACTTTGAATGACTGATCGGATTTTGTTTATTGTTGAACATTAAATAGATGTCGTGATGGCCATGTGGTTCTCGGCATGGATTTGTATGCACACTGTGACTTTTTCAAAGTTTTATGCACTTTCTTCATTATTCTAACATAACAATGACAAAAGATGAAGGAAATCATCATTAGGAAACCTGGATACCAAATATTTTACTCTGAATCGCCCGCAGTGAGTTAGCGTGGTGGCCAATGATGAAAACCTTCGCTATACGGAAAGAGGCCTGTGCTCAGCAGGGTGACTATAAAAGCTGTGTAAATAAAATAATGGTGACGTTTAGATATGTGCGAAAAACTAGGTAGGTTTGCTAGACAACATGCCGAGTTAAATACTTTAACATGTACCTTTGTAACCAATAAATAAATAATATTAATATTAATCGTATAAGTACGCGTGATTGGAATTGAGTAGTCAAACACGTATAAAATATTTATATATAAAACAACAATTGAAACAGTTGTAATTATACCCCAGTATTATCATTATGAAAGCTTATTTGTTCAGAAGAAATAACAATCTAACTTACCAACAATGTTATCGGATAATTAGCAAACATTTTTCAATAATAAGGACGTTTCATTTACTTTAATAGAATACTCTTTGGTAACAAATGGTTTTTTCTGCTGTTATATTATGAAGATTAAAATTAAAAGTTTTGATAATTATAATGCTTTATAAAGGCTGGGAGTAAATTTTAAATAACCTTTTTAGATCATCATCCTAGTGTTTTCCCAACTTTGTTGGGGTCGGCTTCCAGTCTAACCGGATTTGGCTATGTAGCAGTGTTTTACAAGGAGCGACTGGCTATCTGACCTCCTCAACACAGTTACCTGGGCAACAAAATAAAGGGGTATCGTCTGACTTTCTAGCTTCTGACTACTTGTGACAACTTTATGAATAATAGCCGGGACCCACAATTCTACGTGCCTTCCAAAACACGGAGGAACTCTTTATGACAAAGACGCTCACTCATCTACGGACCAACCGCGTCAAGCGTAGCCCCGAGCTTCTCAATAACCTTTTTATGATATTTTAATTAATATGTCTAATTTTATCAAAAACATTTCCTCTGTATCTCTTTTGCGTGATCACTCGTGACGCGTGATAACAGTATCTGTCTTCCATATCCGCAATAAAAGTAATTTTCTTGAATTACAGTCTGTTCTTTTCGTAGCTACTTCATAGTCATTATATCAAATATATCTTCAATCGAAACTCAATAAAAGGATGAAGAAAAACCATTTATCAGCTTAGCATGAGAATAAAATAAAACTATACCACAATAGGTACTTAACTAAATAGAAACAAATGCTTTAGTATTTTGACGTCTTAGATACAAAAACTCCTACAATTTAGATCTAATAAAATTCTTATGTTTTATCCCGATACAGCGAGAGTTTTACGATTCCACTCTGGTAGATAACATAATAAATCTTCAGAATTCATTTGTTTACGGGTAAAGTTTTTGATGGCCCGGAATTGTTGTGACAGCATCTTGAACGCAAACAGCTTGTTTATCTCTAAAAGGATCATATAGATTAATGCTTAGATATTCTGAAGATATTTAGATAGATGTTCTTGGTTTTTTACTTAGTATTTCTAGGGAATTTCTATCTGTAGGGAATTTTCATGAAGGTGCATAAGTGTACCTTTTGTTTTTTACCCCATCCAATTAAATTTTATGATTGATTTTATACATGTATGGATACAGCATTTCCTATTTGAAAGAAAAAAACAAATCTTGACAGGTACATACTTTTTAGGAAGCATTGATTTTTGAGCAGTCGCTGCTTTGCAATGTCCAACGATCATAGTATTTTCGTCTCTTGAAATATGCCCAACGTGGAACAAGATATCGTTATAACTAAGCTTAATAATATCCTAACCGTCATACACAAGACATAACTTTATAAACATCGTTTAAATTATCTAAACAACCAAGTAATGTCAGCCACAAATAATAATTTCATTACAAACTCAGTCACGTTTCCCTGGCTGAGTGAGCGCTGGCTTAGACTTCAAGCTTTCTGTGTCTTCTGTGGTCTACAAGAATAGTTATTCTTTTAGTTTATATTGTAATTACTGTTTATCCTGTTAAAGTGAGTGTTTGAATGGAAATGGGTACTCAAGAATTAGAGATTTCAAAGAGTGAAATTTATACATTCAGGCTCACAATTGCGAAGAACATATTATTATGTCAAAAATCAGTCACGAAATAAAAAGACAAAATAAGTAGTTTACGTATATGCAAGAAATGACGTAGGACTGCACTGATAGTGTGATAAACTTATGACATACTGTAAAATGATGGTATATAATGAAAACTGACGGTTTGGATGTGTAAGGTGATATACAACTCGTCAGAACCACCTGTCGGCCTCTGACACGGTGTGTTGGCTTCTTCATTTTTACGTCACCGTTTTACCAACGGTATATAATTACGCACAAGAATTTGAAAAGACAAGTGATGCGTGCCGGGATTTGAACTAGCGACATTTGACGCGACTCACAAACGGTTATACTTTTCATGGTCAAGCTTGTTGTTGTTATTTTACTTTAAAAATTTAAGTGAAAGGACCAATGTTTCTTAATAAACCAAGTCACTTTTAATAAAACCGTCATAAGTTCACAAGAAATCTTCTAGAAACAAAAGGGCGTCCTCCCATCCAAGTGTTATTGACTTACAAGGATAAATGAATAAATGTCAATTAAGATATTCAACTCAGACACATAAAGACCTTTATTAAAACTTGTAAGCGTTTTCATTGGTACTACAAACTAGTGGTGATACTGACGTGGCATTTACATTTATATTAAAATGCATATTTGAATTTTCTTATCTTGAATTTCATAACCATTCTGGGGAAAAACTTATTGAAATCTACGAAAAACTTTATTTTTTAGGGTTTCACGCCAGGTTTGTAACGCAGGTTAAGTAGCTCCTATGACCACCATTCATTTCCAGCATCAAATCAGCTGCCTGTCTTCACAATATGCATGCAACATTTCAACGCCATCAGAATATATTACAAATGGGGTATTTAAGTTACAAGATTTAAATACACACAAAGATACAGGAGAAGCAAAATAAAAGCTTATCCCAAAGTTGTCTTTTACAAAAATATAAAAAAACTTATTGATTTTCTGCTTAGCCCCTTTCCCAGAATGTCAGACGTCTGATTAAATCAGACATAAGTAAGACAAGTCCGTGAAACGACTGTCCATTTGACCTCCAAATGTCGAAACTGGTAAACACGGTGCCCAAACATACTACGTAAGACGTTTCGATAAAAACTTATTGACAGTTAAAGTTCGTTCTTTCAAATTTTTTTTTGGGGTCGTTTTGCTGTCGTAGGGTTCTACGGGGTCTGTCTTTTCGTTCGGATGTCTATCACCAGGCTGTATCACATAAGCCGTGACAGCTAGAAAGTCAATTTTTTTTACAGATGAAGATAAAAATTATGTATATAAATAAAAATCGCAGTTACGCAAAAACACGTATGGTAAAGTTGGCGGGTTTATTTTTTAGTATTTTTTTTTCTTTACGGCCTCTCTATACGGCACTCTCGATTTCACGAATATTACTCACACTTGGCCTGTTTATTTATATTTACTTGACATTTTTGTCCGTCGTTCAGAGAGTTAACTTCAGGACAATGTTCCATTAAAATTCATGTTGTGAACACAATTCATGCCATATCTTGTTCAAGATTGTTTCAAGGTTGTTTTTGATGTACAGTCAATAACAAAAGTTGTTGACTACACAATAATAAGCAGTAAATCGGGTTTTCGAGACATTATAGCCAGAATGTGATATGTATTTATTTTGTTTATTGTCGAAAAAACAGAATCCCTTTGTAAATCTGAATGCATTAACAACTTTTGTGGGTGACTTTACTTAGACATAATAAACATTTATCTACTAGTAAATCTAAAGCACAATAAACGGTTTTTCTTATTTTATTGACAGCTAAAGTAGGTGTATTTATTTTTTTGCTGTCAGTTTATTATAATAAGTTCTGAAATTTATTGCTTTCTGTTGAAATATTTTTGTAGCTGGTTTCCACTAGATATTTTATTTTGTAATAGTATTTGGCTTAGAGGCATGGTAAAAACATTATGTTCATAGAAGCGTTTACAAAAAAAGAAACAAGTATTTAACACAATTACATCTGTTTAAGCCTTATTTTTGTATTATTTTGTGTGTAACTTTTAGAGGATTATTAAAAAAAAATCTACAAAAAAAATATAAAATTTCACTTTCAATATAGCAAAACAAGTTTCGTTTCGAGACATTTACAAAATCTTTAACTCAAAAACCAATTAAATGGCTAAACAATTTTCAAAATTACAAGAATCCTATTATTATTATTTTTATTACTCCTTGCATATTCCAAATACGAACTGAATTTACCATTAGAAAAATAAAATGTGTTCCAAATATGAAATTATTCTGAATCGAATGTTCCTTATTTTATGACCCTCACTTGAAAGCTTTTCAGTATTGCCAATTAATATTGAAATTTTCTTTTAGCACTATTTATTTTTGCTACACATTTATTTCAATAGAAATTCATTCTCCATTTAACTCTCATTCAGTTCGATCGAGCGATTTTAATTCATTATTTAGGTCACCCGTCTGTATTTCCGTAAACTGTAATCTGAAGGTATAATGTTATACAATATTCACTCTTATCTCGTGGACGTTAAGTCGATTTCAGTATCAAAGTACATTCAACTTGGTTTTGTTTTGTTAGGTCGTTTATACACTATTCAATTAGATATTTTTAGATTGTAGTCTCTTAGATTTCATTTATCTATCTAGACGAGTATAGTACTGCATACACCTAGAATCATTATTTTATATACAAATAATATCAACAGCTCCTGGAAAAACTTCTACTTGAAACAAAAACTTTTAATTTTAAATTTTCACAGTAAAGAATTGATCAAATTGCAATAATCTTATTAAGTCACTTGTCCATTTACTGTGAATGTATTAAAGCTGGAATACCTACATCACTTTGACTTTAGGTTTCAATAGAAGGGGAGATCCTGGGTGAAACCTTGGGTTTCAGCTAGTGAGTTTCTAGACCAGTAGTCAATTATCATCATCGGCCTAGCCTTTTCCCAACTATGTTGGGGTCGGCTTCCAGTCTAACCGGTTTCAGCTAAGTACCACTGTTTTACAAGGAGCGACTGCCTATCTGACCTCTTCAGCCCAGTTACCTGGGCATCAGTAGTCAATTATCGAATACTAAAATCAATAATTCAAATTAGTACACATCGCCGTGTATACAAAGGGCCTAATGTTATCTCGCTACCCAAAACTCAAATGTAAATCTTCGGTAATTAGCGGGTAACAGTTTAGTAACATTTATCAGTGAACATGTGCCAGACAAGTTGTTTATGACGTTAAGTTAGTTCCCCGCGGCTGCTGTGTAAATCATAGCTGCTACAAAATAATTCGGTTGTGTTCCCTTTGTTATAATCTGTTTATAGGCACGTATCTGTTCATGTGTGTTGATAACTGCTACTGCTCGTTTGCTTTTAACTTTTGGATAGACTTAGTGTAATGCAGACATGTCATTAATACAGATGTTATAAGGTTGAGAATCGTCTTATGCTATCACAAAAATACACCCGAAATACTTAAATATACTTCTGTGCAATAGGTGAGTGCGACTGTGCTAAACAAGGTTTTTAACACAGTTAATTAATTCTATAACACATAACAAAGTTTGAATAAGATATTTAGAAAATTGACTGTATTATATCCTTACTAAAACGTCGTATATAGTCCTACAAACTATACACTCATAAGGGTGAGTTTCCACTAACACAGCACAGAATAGAATCGAAAAGAGCGGGCAATCAATCACGACACTAAAAATCGAAAAAAGATTTCAAGCACTTTGATTGGCCAATTCACGATCCACTCATATCTACGCCTGTGAAAACTTACCCTTACCCACATGTAAGACTACATGACTAAACATAAACGTACATATTAATATGTAAAGAGTATTTATGTTATAATTATTTCCGTTTGAGCAAGCCTTTGTTATTCTCTTCCCACGCAACAGTACTTCCACAACTTGACGACAAACTCGCATGAATCACGTTCATTGCTCCATTACTTAGGGCTTTGACGCACACTTTGTTTATAAATGGAGCGATGAATGATGGACAAGTACATTGTCTTATGATTGACCGAGGAAATGTGGGTGAAGTGAATAGGGAAATGATTAGATTATAGATAATTTTGCGAAATTAGTCACTGTCAAAACAGTTGTCCACAATTTCACAATTGATATTTTTCTTTTTCATACCATTTTAAATTATACCGCAACGTGTACTATACTTCCTTCTATGTAAATATCAGTGAAATAATAGGCTTACCTCAAATAAAATAAATAGACGCTTTCTTATTTATATGGCGGTTAAACTTCGCTTATTTGGCGTTCTACATCTCCTACATAAGAACACCTCACATAAGACATTGTCTGAGTCAAAATTATTAAAATTTACTCAAGTTAAACTAGGCAGGCGTCATTAGAGTCTAGTTTCGCTTGAACCGTGTCTTACTCAAGGCAGATAGTGCGGTGACCCCTATCTGGGTGTTGGCCTAACAAAAGACGCCATCTCCCGCATTGCGCGGCTCCTTGCCAATCAAGCGAATAAAGTACGGGAATAGCGCCCTTTCGATACATAGTTTTATTTCCTAGTATGTTGCTGTTACGAATAAATTGTTTATTTATTTGAGATGGGAATATCTAGGAGTATTTTTTTGTGTTATAGAAAAAGCTCTTATTTGTTTTTGGATGTAAGTCTTTAGTCATGTAGATCTATTTTTTGTCCTGAACATTTCTAAAGAAACGTTTTAATAAATATATCACGTTAAAGAATTAGGGTTCCGGTTTTAGAAAAACTGACATTACTTCAAAGAACAGAATGATCAATCAAAGACAGTTTTTTCTTGGCAGACGCCAAGAAAAAACTGTCTACAAGAATTAGATTTCCAAAAATCACAATAAATCATAATAAGGTTTCTAATTCATTTCTAATTAATTAGAAACCTTACTCGTGACCTCCTTTTAAGATTCATTCTACTCGCAACTTAGCATCTCTACAATTTGATGAACTGAAGCAAGCACTGAAGCTTCACCAATTTGGGCCAAACGTGTTCCAGATGTAGGAGTAATATAAGGAGTAAAATACAACAAGTTATTGTTGTTGGTGATTTTAGGTGTATTTTTAGTACAAGAATGTGATGAATACGAGTTCATTTCTGTCAATACCTTGATATAAAAAACCATTAATGTGAATAGCCTTTTGACATTGACAACAATATTCATCTACTAAAATAAGGTTACTTTGCCAAGTGACATTAAGTTCTAAATAGCACTCGAAAGTAGAGTAAACAAAATGTAATTTTCGGGCATTTTAGTTTTGTTTATTGACCCTAACGATTGTACAAAATGTTGCTTCGCTCGAAAATCCGACCCACGTACCAGCATTCTGATTCTTTCTTGGTTATACCCTTAGCTTTAGTAAAAGGCTTTTAGAAGTTGGCATAAGTGTATAATCGCGGTCATTTGCATCGCGTTCTCGTGGTACCTGGTGCGACGGGGGCGTGAAGGACTTCGGTGAGTCTAGTCAGTAAGAGTCCGGTGAATACCCTTCCTGCCTCTCCCAGGGCGAAGAAAGTCCATGACTACTTCCCCGGAAAAGGAGTCTGAAGACAAACGTTCTTAATTTAGACAGTTTTTTTTGCTTCACTATTGACCACTCTCACATGAAAACGTTGCCTGACCAAAAATAAATAACAACCAAAAAAAATCTAAACAACACCAAATTTAATTAAACTAAAAAAAATCAAATAATAAAATGGTTCTGTCCATCAAACCAGGTTTATCCGCTAACAGGCAATTAGCTCGGTGAGCGCTCACACCCACGCCAGGCGAAAGCCTATCAAATGTAACTGGGACGAGATGAAAGGATTAACGAAAGCCAACACTGATCCCCGATTAATCACACCCAGATGATTCTGGTAGCAGTCGCGCTGATTCTTCTCTTGATAACGAAATCATAATTATGATTAAACCCCTGTAGATGTCGCTAGAAACCCATGGTGTTGAATAACCAGTTCCTGTGATAGCTTCGATAAAATTGATTTTAACAACGTCACTCATTTACAACGATGCCGATCGTTTCCAAAAGAGCAGTCGGGTCGATTTGAACTTATCCTACACCGTAATGAAACTGATATGCCAATGAACACGGCATGATGCATCAAAGATTTTTTTACTGACTTAAAATTATTAAGATTCTAAATCCAAGTCGCCTATTTTTTTATTGATTTGATGTGACCTAGCTTTGAAACAATAAACTTGTGTAAGATGAATCAATGTCAACTTATCTGATAGCTTATTTAAGATCTATTAAAATTAGTATTTTAGGAATCTACTTTGAAGATTTTAAAGGAAATTTAATAGGATTAAAATGTCAAAAGAACCAGTATAAATCATAGTAATAGCATAGAAATCACATTAAGAGAATGGAGAGTCGAAGAAGCCAAGAATTACCTGTCAAGATAAATTTATATAACTTCTGTGATTTTAAGCAGGTTAAGCTTAATTTTGTGTGTTATACTGTATTGGATATTTCTTTAGTAAAATTAAATAAATGTTTTACATTTAATGGTGACAGATTAAGTGCTGTAGTAATTTATTTCTGCTTATATTTAGGGCTTCTTGGGTAAATAAAGCATGGCAATGCTCTTTTTATAAAAAAAATGTTAGAAAAAACGTTTTCGATTGTTATTTGTGATCTGTCCGATAGCGCAAATCTACAATTTAAATCCACAGTTATCCACAAAGATAATTAAGTATATTTAAAAATATTTATGATAAAAAAAAATCACGTAGGTATATAAGTAGGAACAATAAATTAATTAAATTCTAAAACTATACGATATACCGCAGATATGCTAATTTACCTGCGGTAGGGTTGCAGATTTGCACTCAATGAATCATTTTACCCTATCGAGGCCCACTGCTGAAAAACAGGCTTCTCCCAAGCTGCGTCAGGTCACCCAGCCATCCAGCACCCTCTGCATCCAGTCCGAGCCACCGACCTTTTTCAGGTCATCACTTTATCGGGCTGGGGGGCGTCCAGTGTATTGCTCGTTAGCTCTAACGGCCTTGAGTCCTTCAATACACATGGCCAGCCCACTGCCATTTCAGCTTGCTTACTCTTTAAGATAAATCGGTCACACCAGTTTTTCTTCGGATACTCTCCTTTAGGATTTCATTCTTTAAAGAAACTCCGAGTATAGGTTACTGAATGACTATGTTAGTAGACTAGCCCTACTCTTAGTGTCTGCACTGTGATTAAATGCCTTAGTAATTATAAAAATAAAAGAACAATACAGAAAATATCATAGTTATGTATTGTACAAAAATAGACGCTACCTGCATACAAAGAACAAACAAACGGTAACATAAACATCTTATTAAAAAATAAAGATCAGTATAAAACATATGAAAAAGTAGGACATACCGAGTTTCATGGAAGCTACATAAAAGTACAGTAAAGAATGATTACAGTACGCATACAATACGACGTCCTTTGAGATCCTCGCCAAAAAATATTACATCTTCAAAATTCATTTGGACCAAACAAATGTTTTATAAGTTAAAAGGAAATGAATGTTCTTTCTGTTTTGTTTCTGGCTTTAAACAATATATGGACCAAAGATAATTTGAAGTAAACCTGAAAATATAATAACGTGTTGTAAGTACTTGCGTCATGTTTGATAATTTTCTCGGAAAACCAATTTTGGTGCTTGGTTTGAAATGGAGATGGTTAATTTTTTGCCTTTAAAAGAATATGGGACTTTGCCCTAGGCTCTTTGACTCAAATGAGTTAGTTACATATACAGTAAGCAAAATGTTAACAAACAATTCGAGACCGTTAAAACTGGTCAAGTGAGAGTTGTCCTCGCTACTCTGACGGTAATAAAAATAAATATGAAAGATATTTATAAAAAATCATGCCAACCTGTTTCATAATCTAATAAATGAGTCTAGCCTACGCTTGCGACTATTTTTAGGATTCCCCTTTCAAAGGCTAATAATATATTCATTCAGGTCTGCAAACACTCGCTATTTTGAGGTCTGGATGAATCCTGCAAGAAGCTTTTAGTAAACCTTTTGAAAAAAAAACAATTTCTTGATTGAATAATTCAAGTTTGTGTATTGATCCATGATTTTTCAACTAATTTTCAGCATCAGTGTCACGAATCTCTCTTGCCTTTAACTAACTTCTTTTGTAAAACTTGAATAAGTTCAGTTAAATATGGATAACAAGTTTAATAAGACAGTAATTTAATAAAATTATTAATACCTAAAATCTGCATTTTGTACATCAAAACGTTAAGTAGGGAATGTACCAATAGACATCCATTCCACTCCGAAGTATTTTCAGAGTTTACAAAAGCAAATAATAAATGCTTTTGTCTCAATATCTCTCTCAAAACAACGTACAAATTAATTGGAATCATTAAAATATGTACATAATTACACGTACAAATGTAAGTGCTGTTTGAACAGTTACACAATTCTCTTAAAGGATATTTGAGGCGTTCCCTTTACATTTCCCGACCACATTTCTGTCTCAATCTGTTCAATACTGATATTAAAGACTGCCTCAGTACTGCGTACCTGTCTGAGTTCCATTTAAATGTACATAAATTACGGTGGCTAGCAGAAACCTCTCCCAGTTCCAGTATTCTAAAGCTTTTGAAATACTTAGAACGGTTTACATGTTTGTAGCGTCTGAATTTGTTTTGTGGAACCTGCGTTATGAGATTCAGGTTTGAAGTGATATTATTTTGCTGTTTATGTAATTTGTTTTGAGTTATTACTGCAATGTTATTTAGGAATATTCGATCGAAGTGGAAATTGATTGTGCTTTTAGTACTTTTACGTGGAGAGCTATTGAAGTGAGTTTTTAATATATTTTATGTCGTTGCAACAATTGATAGTAGATGTGGTTCATTTTAAATCAAGTCAAAGCCAAAACATACAGACAATATTGAAAAAAAATAAGAGTAGTTGTGTCAGATAATCATTTTACAGCCACTATCATTCAAGACACAACACAAGTATTTTTAGTGCTCCAATTCGAGTTAAAACGTTTTCTAATCACCATTAGCTGGGCGCAGCGCACATAACTGATTACCACAGCCTAACAATATTACTTATTGATGGCGCCAGCAGCCCAATTGGCATGCTGCCACAAGCCCGGATTATGTTTGTTCTACACCCCGAGGACGGCCTACAGTTTACTGAATCATAATCATATTAGGTAGATTAATGTTTGTTGGTAATTGAGATTAATATTCTCATGTGTAATAGCCGTTTTTTAGGGTTTTATACCCAAAGGATAACAGCTGAACCCTATTACTGGGCCTCCGTTTACCATCCTCTTTTTCCGACAGTCTATCCCCAGGCTGTATCTCACGACGAAGCTTCATAATTTGCCATGCCAGCTAAGGATAACGATAAGAATCTTGACGGCACGGCAGTAGTATCAGTGCAGATATGTATGTATACTTTTAGCAAGATCTTTATTTAAAAAAGTTTGATACTATTAGGGTTCCGTACCCAAAGGATAAAAATAGAACTATTACTGATTTTCCACTCTCCGTCCGTCACCAGGCTCTATCTCTTGTATCGTGATCTATTTTTATCAGTCGCTGTAATAACAAGTTATAAAAGACTGAAATTAAGCAAAGATTGCTACGGTCCTAAATTATTTTTTAGCTCAAGCGATTTGATTTTTTTGTTTGTTTAGCGTATTTATACGAAATCCTCAGTTTCTCGGGTCTGACTCGCGCTTGTGCCATTTCATTAGCTCGCGAGATGTTAATAATATCAAATAGCAAACCATTATATTTTTGCGTCGTTGAAATTTTTTACATGAATATTTCGCTAGCAGTCAGCTCGTTCGAGTGAAAACAAAATAAAATTTTGATCAGGAAATAACAGATTTTCATTTTACTAAAAGCAGTCAGTTTGCCTTTTGACAGTCGGTATTCGGAGCTTCCAAATGAGATTTGGTTTTTAAATTTAGCTGGTCTTATTTCGTTACTTAATTACATTACGGTATCGGCTAGTATTAAGCCTTTTTGGGAAATTACTTTGGAAATGGTATCACTGGTTTTAGTACGTAATATTTCGCGAGGCCCTCCCTTTGGAATTAATTTTGGGAAAATGCCAAACAATAGGCAATCATTACATGTAGCTTTATTTGCAGTTTTAGTTAAGCAGTTCTATATTTGAGAAGATGTAATTGAAGAGATTGTCCTTCTTTAGCTTTTTGCTGCTTGGGAATGTATATTATAGTTATCAATCACTGGCCAAAATTTAAACAATCAAAAGGTTCGAGAGCTAAAATTCTAAAAAGTTTACTCAAAACGTTGGCCCTGGATCGAATGGTCATCATTCTGAATTAGGTCATAAAGTGGTTATTACGAAAAACAGTAAAATTCCACACGGATAAAAATTTCTTGCATCCAAGCGGCTCTAATGCAGAGGATTATTTAAATACATAGAAAACTTCCATTCCAAGTTGTCAGTGCGTCGCCATTCATTTTACTTTCCAAATCTTTTCGAGACAGTCCTGAACTCATGCATGAAGAGAAATGTGCGACGACTCTACATTTTGTTCCTTGGAGCTCGGTGCACGTATTGCAGCGCCGCGCTTTTGTTCCCTATCATGTTGATACTAGGAATTTTAAGGTTGTTGGAGTTTATTTGTGCAAACATTGAATAAACTTTTAGTTAAATGTAAAAATGGTGAGCGGAGTCGATTACGAGGTCAAAGTTACTTGTAATAAGCTTTAGGAGAGCTGTTTTTGTTGTTAATGTTAAAACATTTTTATTTTACACGTAAACTACATAATATAGACTTAATGTGAAAGGCTAATATTTATGGCTGTTCATAGTGTTCATCAAATTGTAATTGCATTTTTAACAGTTTTTAAAATAAACAAATCCAGGTATTAGAATTAGCCTTTCGCTTTTCTTAAACCATACTACCCTGCATATCTAACCCATTACCACTACTATAGTGTGGATGTGGTGAAGATTAGCTATTAATAAGAAACGGTCCAACAAACTCCACAGGACAGCTTCTACAAAAGGGTGCAATATATTTCGAAAAACTAATTGAATCTTTTGTTTGAAGCACTCACATAAGGACTACCTTGATTGATTATACCACAAACAATTCTTACACAACGAGATGTGATCTCTCTTCCGAACAAATATTTCCAGACAAGCCGATGGCGGTCGATACGCGTAAATAATGGAGCGGCATGCATAATGGACGAGAGCGGAATCAACAAATACACTGACACGGAACATTACTACATATTTGGACACTGCGGCCTTACAATCAGCTCATAATACACTACACTTGCTGTTTAAAACGAGACGCTACCACGAAGTGTAGAGTGCTAACTCGCTCTTATATTGGTATAAGTGTTTTTTTAAGTCTTCATGATACAGGCTGCTATTACGTTAAACGGGCTTGATTCTGGAATATTGGCTATTACAGAGAGTCTTTTGTCTAAAGTGAGGCTATTTATAGATAAGAAACAAGCAAGAAGCTGATGTTGTATCTGATGCTTACAATAACGACTATCAAAAGTATTGATGAGTTTGTATGACAGTATTCGCCTAAGTTTAATTTCCTCGAAATGATTACTTAGAGGTTCCCAATCTGAAACTCTGTTACTGACTAACCTGTTAGCGAGTTACAGATAGTAAATTAAAATATATTTATTTAGTAGTATATCATAAAGTCAATTTCAATTATAAAGGGAACACAAGAAGCGTTGAAGTATAATTCATCGTAATGTTGGTTAGGGAGGTATGGGCCCACAGCTGACCTAATTATTTTTGGTCGAATTTCATTTCGGAGAGCGATTTTCAGATAAATATCTTTTGAACAAATAACGTTTGGCGTAATTTAATTTCGAAGATAATTTGTTTAGTGAAATGAATGTTTGCCCCGATATAATTAATTCCTGTTTATTGTTATTTTGTTAGCTTTTATATTTTGAAAGCTTTTCAGTTATTAGTAAAATAAAAAAGAGAGTATGAGCTACTAAATAATGATCAACATAATAAATTAAAAAGTAATAGATCTAAAAACCCCGACAAATAAATTAGAAAGTGAGTTTATAAAAACGTGGGAAGATGAACCGGCCTATATTAATAATAATTATAAGTAAAAATAAAGTTGAAACATTTGAAAGATGTACTAATTGTACAAAAGTGAAAGGAAGTTATTATATTTTCCTGCTACATTGAGCAAACATTATTACAATAGGTGATAAGGAAAACGGGATAAAACATTTTTTACTCTTTTGTTTGAATTTGTCGTTGACAAATTATCAAAATGACTCAATGATTGATTTATAAATTAATTAATTGTAATTTTAAGGCTGCAGCTGGGAGAATGCAACACAGATTTATTAATAAAACATTAAGGCTATCACAAAATAATGTAATTGAAAAGACACACACAAAAGATGTGATTCTAAACCTAATTTTAAACTAAACTTTAAAATAAGCACAACAATATGTCCCTAACTAAAGTCCAAGGAGTTGTTTGCTCTGAAACTGTTGTAGAAAACTTTCTTACAGTTCTCAGCAATGCAGCTCGTTCTATTTCTTAGCTTATAATGAAACAAGTTCGCGGCATTATTCTGTTTGTCTTTGCCTTTCTAAAACATTAACTTAATTATGTACTAACTGACTTAAAAGGTGAGATCGTTTTTCATTTTCTTTGCATAAATTATAATTAAGGTTGAATAGGTTTTACTTGGAAATTAGTGTAACTTGTGTTCTGACTACTGGATTGTCCAGAAATTAAAGCCAAGAATTACGAGTTGGACATGAAACAATGACGGTTGCATGACTAAATGAATTTTAGATATCGAATCAAAACCTTAAAAAAATTGACACCCAAAAAATGTATGGCTGTAACTACCGTTG
Organism: Trichoplusia ni; assembly: GCF_003590095.1. Classification (NCBI taxonomy): domain Eukaryota; kingdom Metazoa; phylum Arthropoda; class Insecta; order Lepidoptera; family Noctuidae; genus Trichoplusia; species Trichoplusia ni. The sequence continues at coordinate 14,894,013 of NC_039486.1, forward strand.
CTTAACCTTGTACTTATTTTTAAAGTATTGGTTATTGTAGCAGCAATCCAATTACATCTTCTGTGAAAAGTTCAACTGCCTAGCTATAACGGTTCATGAGATACGGCGTGATGACTGCCGAAGAACCAAACATCAGAAACTCATTAATAGTGTAGTCACTGTTTTTACAGAACAATCAAAACAAAAGTATCTCTTAAATTACGTAGTTTGAAAAGCAGTGACTGAAATTGATCGCAACAACAGCTGCAAACGTACTCAATTTTTAAGCTTTATGATTTAAGGAAATTATGTTTTTTTTACTATTTCTGCAGTTGTATACTACAAGTGCTATTAACAATAATTTATTTTACTTTTTAGACAACTGTTATGTCCGTAATCAATGTTCTATTATTGCAAACGACGTCGATTTATTTAATGATCCTCAATAAGTTTGAATGGAGTTCCAAAAGTTTTTATTGCTAAAATGGATTCAGCTGATTTCAGTTCTCTTATAGTTGAATAACTAATATTTTTACTGGCCATTTCTGTAGGTTCTCGAGCGGGTATAATGGCAACTTAAATTTTTAACGACAGTTAGTTTTGATCTGTAGTACAATAAAATTCTATTGTTGGCATAATTTATTTTCATATACGAATACGAATTTGTTTTATTGGTATACCATGCTTTTATTTTTGAAACCACAAAAATCAACAGTAAAGAATTTAATTATTGTGTCCAGCAAACATTCAAGCCACATACAAAATACTCCCAGACACAGAACAAGCATTCGTGAATCTCACATTACTTATTCTAAACGGGTATCGAATCCGCGACATGGCGTTCACAGTGAATTTAGCTTACAATCAAAATCGTGGTACAATCAAAATCATTTTACATACATACCTACCTACTAAATAAGTTCAAATATCTGATACCAAAATGTTCTCAATATTAAAAGCCGTCCAATTTAACATCGTACAAAACAAATGAACGATTCATTCGGTTTAACAGTAACGTATGATAATTGTCCTCGTGGGCATTGTAACCTAGTTACAGCAAAAAATAATTCAAATTTTAAAACGCAAAAACTCAGGGACCAAGCCAATAATTGGTTTTATCAACGGGAAAAAAGTAAAAAACAAATGTTGGTACCCTCGTCAATGTCCAAATGATACCTACTTTTAATTTGCCACTCCGTTAAATTCACGATGTCACGAAAGCTGCACAGGAGACACGGTGCTACTCCGAATCCAATTTGTGATTCCAAAATAGTGTGAATTGAATGGAGCCAAACTCCAAAAATCGTTTGAAAATGTTGTTATGTTAGCTTTACAGCCTTGTTTGTTACTTTGTGAGTAGAAAACATTGTTTATTATTCTTTTTTATTTTTAAAATGAGACTACAACTAGAAAACAAGTTATATCCTTACACTTTTTTGAGTTCGTTTCAGTCGTTTCAGATTATCATGAACCGGTTCACATTAACCGGTTCAAAATTAAATCTCAAACAACGTCATACAAATTTGTTTATAAACACAAACATCAAAACGTCAAGTACATTCTGCTCATCTCATTATAAAGACATCACCACGACAAGTACAACTCGCATTAAATTTAATCGCAACAGTTAACATCCGAAATATAATTATTTTTCGTTTAAAACCCATCCTTCAAAATGCACGAAATATTTTCGCAGAAAACAGAAAACATTCTGTTTAAAACATCCATTTAATTTACAAGATAAAGCGTTTCAATGCACCCTTTGCCAAATTCATTAAGTAAAATTAAGATAAGAATTTTAATGTATTGTTTTGTTCCTGACGGAGGAATGAGGAAGGAATTAAGGATTTTTTGTTTACTGCCTTCTATGGCAGGGACTAGGTACCTGGTAACCTGTCTGTTGTCCTGTCACTTGATAACTTGACATAGTATATTAAACTAAAGTCTTTTTATTGTATCGTCTAATGAAAGCGAAAGACGGAGAAGTTGTCTACATTCGGGGAACAAAGTTTTTGTTTAGGTATGTTATTGGATTCAACAGAGCGTGATATAATATAAGATAAAATTTGGCACTTAAATGCGTATGCGTGTATCTTTAATCTGTTTGCCTTTTTAATAAGCTTGATATTATTAAAGTAATTATAAAATATTAGGATTAATTAATTTTGACGGACATTTAAAGATTTTTTTACTCTTTTTTCATTTCCTGAGTTTTGACTATTGATTTCTAGTGTCTCATTACAGTTACTTAAAAATACACCTCTTACATGATATTGACCTCATCTAACCAGACAGATCCGGTACAAGCAGACTAAAACAGTCTCTTACCATTTTCCCCATTGAGATGACCTTACAGATTATACAAAACATTTTCATCCATTTGCCGCGAAGGATTCGCGTCGTTATGAATCACTGCCAACAAACAGCCGGATAGGCTGACAAATATAATTCACAACAAGAGACCGTAATGAGGCCTCCGCTGTATAACTCTCATTTGTATTCAGAAATCATAAAAAATATATTTTATATTCTACAAGAATTAAATATACATGAACGAACGATTGGGAACAAAATGCTATTGCATTGTTAATGAATGATGGACAGTTCAATACCATTACTTGTACAGTATTAAAACGCTCGTCATTAATGTAACTTTTTCTTGTTACAGATAATGTTCGCGGTCTACTCTTGGATGCCTTGAGGCAATATGAATGTCAGAAAGGGTCTGGACGTGAGGCTCATCGCCTTGTGCACGACTTGCCTCCTGCTGCCCGCCATCGCCTGCCCCTCGCAGTGCGTGTGCAAGTGGAAGAACGGGAAACGGTATGTCGAGTGCTCAGAAAAGGACCTCAAAGCCATACCTAACTCACTTGACCCAGAAACGCAAGTTCTAGACTTCACAGGCAACGACCTACAAGTGCTACAGAAAGAAACCTTTCACAAACTAAATTTACTCAATCTTCAGAAAATCTACTTACAAAGATGTAGATTGCAGAAAATCGATAACCACGCGTTCAAAGGCCTTGCAAACCTCGTCGAGTTGGACCTCTCGAACAATTACTTGACAGTCATACCGTCGACCAACTTTGTTTTCTTCCCGTCGCTAATGAGGCTCTCGCTCAACAACAATCCAATAACGAGCATAAAAACTCACTGCTTTCAACATTTATCGTACTTGAATACTTTGGAACTGAGCGATTGCAAAATAGAAACAATAGAGAGAGAAGCATTTTCCGGCCTCAACCACCTAGAGTGGCTGCGACTGAACGGCAACAGACTATCAAATATTCAAGGTGAAAATTTATTCCCCGATACGCTGCGAGGGATCAACTTGCAAAATAATAATTGGAATTGCGATTGCCATCTCAGGGATTTACATAGTTGGTTGTTGAATTTCAATATGCCGCACGCCGTCGAACCAATTTGCTCTCTACCCGAACGTTTGAGGAAACGGACGATCACGAGCGTCGCTGAAAACGAGTTGGCGTGCTTACCGAAAATGAGCCCTACGTCCGTGTTCTTAGAGACAAACGCAGGAAACAATGTCACACTCGAGTGCCTAGTGAAGGCGATACCCGAAGCGAAAATAAGCTGGTTATACCAGGGTCAGATCATTCATAATTATTCAAGCATGGTTACTGACGCTCGTGACTTGTATTATGTGGAAAATGGTGTAACCGATAAAAAGAGCGAATTGTACATATTCAATATAGGAAATGATGACAATGGCACGTACTCGTGCATTGCCGAGAACCCCGCGGGCAGGTCGCGAGCCAACTACACAATAAGAATACTAGTGAAAGAGGAGCCCGTCGTTATAGTGGTCACGTTCCCGCAGAGGCACTTGGTAGTCATAGTTACCGTAGTTTTTCTTATTATCGTCTTACTCATAGCTATAATAGCCGTAGTATTATTAAAATTTAAAACTGACACAAGAAGTCGTAAGAAGAAGGAAAGTGGCAAAGACGTGGCCTTGTGTAACCAAATCCTGCCCTCGAACCGAGGTAATGGAATGCCTAAAAATAACGGCAGCGTTATTGTGAACGCACATTCTCATCACGCATTGCACTACACGGTACAAACAAACCGTGATTACGAGTCGAGCGACGTGTATCAAAGCAATAACATGAAAGGCTTTGTCGACAGAAACCCCGACCTAATTAGCGACGCGGAAACTGTAGCTAACAATGCGCAAAACGAGAACACAGTGTTATCAGTATATAAAGCTCAAACCGCAAGTGGCGACGGTTTCCAAGAGGAAACCGCGTTCACCGCGCCTACGATCCCCAGGCAGGTCACGTGGCAGGATCAGCAGACGATGAACATGCCCCAGAACACAATCAACAACATGTACCAGCACTCGGCGGATGTACACCTGAATCCGGGATGCTTCCTTGATAACGAGGGCTACCCTTACGACTACGGCCTTCCCAAACATCCCTGCCGGCCGCCGATAATGTCCAACTATTCGGTAGTCGGACCATTTTATCAAACCCTGCCGCACAATCGGCCGAAGGGTCAAAAGCTTGTTTGTAAATTTGCAAAAGATACAGAGTTTAACGCGACGCCACCCACTTGTCCTACTTTTGAGACGCCGTTCGGTCCGGGAAACGTACGACGTACTTTAGAAGGCTACCCCGTTCCAAGGAACAGGCAGATCGCGTTTGTAGGAAATGGTACGGTGTATTATAATGAGGAGTTCGTGCCATCGCCGCCTGAAGGTTACAAGACCGAGCCGGTGCAGTGTTGTGCGCCCACCGAGGCGTGTACCTCGTGGGTGAACCCGAAGGGCACGTGTGCAGTGATGGTGCCGCTGAGTGTGGCCGAGGGCCCGGGCCGGTGCTACCAGGTGGAGACCCGGTGTGTCGACACTCAGACGACGGACGCGCGGCTGCCCGGCGAGGGCACCGAGAGTGTGCTCAAACCTTTACCGCAAGTGTCTAACGCGAAGTGTGCCGCTGACATATGTTCGGAAAGCCCTGATGAGGGTTATGTCGGTGACGCTAACGATATCTGACGACGTCGCCAGACCGATAGCGCTTAAACAGGGCAATTTAGACGCTAACAAAGTGATAAAGCGACTGAGTATAAAGTAGTTTTGTAATTTCACGTGATCGCGACGACGGCGAATGCAGGCGGGAGTTCCATTACTTAGTGAACGATCCTGTTCGATCCCTGTTTTGCAATTTTGTATATTTTATATTGTAAGCCCGTTTGCGGCCGCCTCTATTCGACGCCGGCGTTGATATAGTTAACCAAATATCATTACCAAATTTTTTCTAGTCGAATTTCGTAGATTGACAGTGTTTTCCAATGATGTCGGCATAAATATAATTTGTTGACCTAGTTTGATAATTAATTTATCTACGTTTGACTTTCCAGAGGACATTTATTGGGAAACATTGTTATTTCAATTGAAGAATAAATTGTATGATTACTAATAAATAACATTTTGTTACTGTTTGTTTATAATTTATAAATGCATACATACAACTTGTAACATTAACATTTTAAATCTGTTCATGATCGCTCTTTGTTAAAAAAAACACACACACTTGTTAAGCCATTAATTGTTTCCAGTATCACTTTTAAAGCATCAAACTATTAACAAAATATTGCACTAATATAAAACCTAAAAATATTCGAGAACGGTATGAAAACATGTAAACTCACACAGTGTCATCATAACAGGGAAGTCTGGTAGAAAATTTCCGACTTACAAAATGTTCCTTAAGATAAATAATTAAGCAACCCCTCTAGCCGGGTGTTAATATTCATAAACGTTGTGTCAAAATCCAGTTTGGTACCAGCGTGGCACTTCGTGGTACTTTAATCCCTTGTATGGTGTACTAACGAGTTTACGCGTTAATATTTTCGGGGATAAAATTCGAATCAGTTTAAAGACTTCGCGACATATTATGAGTGACTTTGAGACTTACTTCATTTTAATGGGTTTGGTTTGGTTATGTACCACAGTAAAGAGCATTTGTATTTGTATTTTGTGTTTGTTGATTTTAATGTTGGACAAGTAACGTTTATATTCCAGTAATGAGGCCATTGTTAATGAGTGCCAAAAGCTATTTTTTTCGGCTTATTCGAACCGAGATTTTGACAACAATTACAGATCGTGCATTCGTTATTCAAATTTTAACAAACTTTTTGTATTATTATTTAAAATGGGGAATCTTTATGTTTTTTATTTAATTAAATATATGCACTCTGTTGTTAATTTCCAACATATTTAATATTAAAATATAAACGAAATAATTCAGTTATTAAAGGTAATTATGTTTTACCATATAAAATGCTTTGTAGCGACAGTGCAATATGAACTTTAAGTCTTTGTTTTAAGCATTAAAATTCACTGATAAAATATTTCATTGAATGTTTCATTCCATTATATTTTATAGGATAAGAATGTATATAAAAATGTAAATACTAGAGTTTACTTACTTTCTGTAATGGATTAAGTAGCTGATGTTAAGTATTAAATTGATATCAGGGTATCCCCTAAGTATAGATGCGGTGTTTTGATGACTTGCGTTTCATAGATTATACACTTTTTATTTGTATGGTTATATATAATTTTTGTGCCCTAATGTTTTTTGTGTACATTTCCATTATGTTAAAATTCAGAATAATAATTTAATTAAATACACGAAAACATAATTCACGGATTTGGGTTTATTTAAAAACATATTTTTTTTTGTATATCCGTTCATCTGTAATATAGTAACCAATACAATTCTGCATTCTTAAAGAACAATTTAGTGACTAAAATTGTTCATAAAAGCTTTACGTCTGCACAAAACAGAGGTAAGAGTTAGCTGTATCATCAAAATCTGTATCAAAAACAAATGATCTCAAAATAGTTGAACATCAGGAATGAAGCTTGTACATTCGTGTGAAACCAGTACCAAAGCAGACGAGAATTAATCAAAGCACCATACGTATGTAGAACTAAAAATTTCCCGTTCAGACAGAATAGTTTCAGAGAGATTGGCTTTTGTTTCCTAGCCTGTACCAATACCATGTCGTGTTTAATCAAGTCACGTAGGCTATGGAAAAGCATTTTAGACGAATTGAAAGTTTTTAATAGTTGTTTTGGATTGAGACTGTCGAGCTTTTGGAATTCGCACAATGTTTTTGGGAAACGTATTATGAACTGAATGCTGAAAATATTCTGAACATTTTTACTGTAAGTGAAATACATCTCACACTAAACAAATTATAGACAGCCTATTGTTTTAAATTTAACATGGCCGAAAAACAAATGAATTCAGCCAACTGAGCGCCAATCGATAGAGGAAGGCAGGGCAGGGGAAGTGGGATCTCACAAACGACGACCAACCCAGAAATTAAATGATATTTATGACAATGTAAACTTGTACCCATAACCTTGAGTAATTATACAGGGGTTTGGATGTTAGCCAAACTCATTAATAATGGCGCCGGCAACTATTAAAGAGACACTTAAACTTAATTTATTCATTAATTAATAGACTAACAACCTTAATTACTGGATCATAAGTTTCATATTTATTTGGCACGGAATCTGAAGAAAGTTTTATAAATTCAGTCAGGAGTTGAACAGCATAAATGAATAACAGGAATGTTAGACAAGTGTTTACTTTAAGCTAATGATTTAATTAACTGGAATATGTCTATAAAATATCATAATCGTTAAAAAAACAAAACGTCAAATGTTAACTTTATGATAGACGTTAATAATATTTGTTTTCTGTGTCCTTGGAATTATGTAAACATTTACGAAAACCTGATTAAATTGTGAAGCTCAAGAAAAACTGTCCTTCTCTATAAAATTGTTAAAAGATTTGTAGAAAAAAACAAACGTAAACCTCAGACCCCAGGTCTCAGAATAAATTCAGAATGCTAATGTAGGACGTCTGAAACTCTGAGCACATAAACGAAAAAAAAATAGAAAAGACATTTCGAACAAAAGACCAAACACAAAGAATGGGTCTGTAGGAAATAACAAGGAAAGTTTAGGAGGAAAAAGTGACAGGTGAGTGAAAAATTAAGTTAGAAAAGTTACATCGGGATAAATGGGAAGCGGGCCCTGTCTAATGACCAATGATTACTGTTACTAAGGGCCCTGGCCTCGCTGGAGATAAGGCTCTATTACTCAATGTCTGATCTCAGAATGTGTTAAAGACTTTTATGATGGTAATTGCTTCTTTAAATGGTTTTCCCTTAACATGACTACGTTGGGAAAGGACATTTTTATTCGCGGCGTGACGTAATTTGGAAGAATGTTTGTAAAAAAAGCTTACAGTTCTTTTCCATTGATATAAGAAAAATGTTTGAAGAAAAAAATGGAAATTTATTATATTTCCTTCCACTAAAAGTAATTAAATCACTCTATAAAAATTAATAAAAAGAAACGCATAAAGATGACGTCTTGCTCCATTTGGATCTTACTTGCGATTTCGCTTAACATTCAATCATTTTCGCTTTACTTTTACTTAAAAACGTTGGTTATTAAAAATCTATTTAAAAACCACAAATAAAAATTCTCTACAGAACAAAATGATCACAAACGCCATTAAAACACATTTTTAACTTTCAGAATGAATTTCATCCTTTATAATTATCATTTAACAAAGATACAGAGCCAAGTACCTATCTAATAGTACCGAAGTCTAGCCCAGACGTTGGAAGCCGCAGTCTTATTATATCCCGTTAGTTCACAAGACTCAGCTTTCCTATCAATTATGAACAACCTATTAAAATTAAAAAGCTGTCTACATTATGAACGGTCTTCATAAAAATGTTAGCACGTGTAACACAGAATGTTGGTGAAATTAGATATTTTGTACGAAGTTCGTCAACGGCGTTGTCTATAATGAAGACGCTTTTGAATTTAGTCATAAATATTGAATCTAAAAATAGATAATTTTAAATTGGTAAAAATATGATATCTAAAAATACATTTTAAAAATGGGATCGACTTTTTTCTCCATGTACCATGAGTATATAAAGCAGAACTATTGCTGTTGCTAAAGCAAGATGGCATACTACACTTGGCGCAGCGAACTCTTTCTTCCAAAGTAAAAGTTATTTACATTACGACTTAGGTTTTTGCTTTTGAGAACGATATAAAGGTTGCACCTAGTTTTTTTTCTCTCATATTATCTTTTATTTTTACTATGAAACGATGTCAAAGAAACACCCTAATAGGGAAGTATAATTAATGTATCGACACTATCTTTTGTAAGACGATTAAACAAAACTTCATTTTTTTTAAATTTGAGGTATAAAACATAGCAATAAATAAATCTATAAAGTCTATCTTTATGTAATACAGTTAATAATAAGTTGGATTATACATGAACCTGCTGTGAGTTGTGGTTGTGTGTGTGTCAATACCGATCGTGGAGTTCAATGTTTCAGATATTGAGTGTGAAATAATCAGCACTTATTATTGGTTTCTATTGTTTATATTTTAACGCAATGGGTTTATTGGTTTGTTAAATAAACACCATGGCTTTTGACTCTACTATTTCTTTGTTCAATTCATTTAATTTTGTCGGAAACATTTTTTATGTAACAAAAAATATTTTCATTTTTTTCCAATGCAATACTTTAAATGTAATATTTGTCTGCGAAACATTTCAAAAATGATTGTGAACAAAATCCAGTTATAGCCAATTCTGTATTTGATATTGTTCTGCAACGAAATTGTAATTTACATTTCAGTTCATTACATTATCGGGTGATATTTTACGATTCCTATTTGAATTTGTGGTGATTTTTAATTAAGTTTTAATGTGACCGCATACCAGACATGTATGATGTAATTAATTTAGAGTCGATTCCAATTTTCATTGTATTAGTGTATTATTTGTATGATATGCTCTTTATAAAGTTGTTAGTATTCTGGAAACAAGACGCAGATAAGAGCAGTATAGTGATAGTACTCCGTCTTGCTTCTACAAATACAGTTTTCTTTTAAGATTCTTTATGTGATTTTCAATTGGTATGTTGTGTTTTTTGATTTTATTTTTTCGATAAGATTGCGACGTAGACTTGAAAGCAGGAATATTCTTTGTGACACTCCTTTTGCAAACATTTAAAAAAAATGTCTGAATTGAAGTTGTTAAGTCAATGGTTTTATTGATTCAAACTGTTTTGTTTTTTTTCTACGTAAGTATGTATTGATATGATTGTAAATTGAGACTAACGATCCTCCAGGTTCATAAATCAAAATTATGAAAATGTTTGGTGACATTTTTTCCGTATACAATTTCTAACTTCTTCTGTCTCTGTATATCATAAGGCCTATATTTTGTACAATTGTTTACTTAGCAAACTTATCAATTTAAGATAAGTTCATGGTTTTTTTTTACAAACTATTTTACAGCAATAAAGTTCACGTGACCACAACGAACCACAACTCATGAACCCTATAGATACTTCGACATGTATAAACCCAGACTCATACCGACAGACTGGATAACACGGAATGAATAGCACAAGTGATATCACAATGTTACTCTTTAGTGGAAACAAAATGTAGATGTGCATGACATTGGAATAAAAGTGTATTTTTAAATTGTCTATTTTATTTCTTACCTACATTATATTTAGGTGCCCTGTCGATGATTTAAGAAAAGGAATCCAATTTTCTCCAGAAGCAAAATAAAATAATAATATAGGAAAAAGTTTCTAAAACTTCCAATAGATGGCGCTAAATCGACTATTATAATTTACTGTCGATAAAACAGGCGATCGTTCTGTGGCATTTCTATTTTCTATGCTATTGTTACTATAATAACTTCTACATAATACGACGCCTACACGCGTTAAAGTTGCAGTTTATACAATAGTGAAGGCTTGGCCACGTGGACCGCTCATGCGATAATAATGTGACACAACAAAACCACTTTTGTACCGCTTTTGTTAAACATTGTGGGAACTATTGAAAGATTTATTTTTATCTACGATATGTATGATATCTATGGACTACATATTTTAATTTGGTCATAATTACACAGTACTATGTGGTTCACAACCAAGATTGACAGAAACAGCCAAAGTAAGAGCTGAATCCATCAATCAATCAATAATATTTATTTGTGATATCCATGTCCATATGTAAATATTCTACTTTGTATTGAAAAAATGTGACTAAAAGTATTTCTCAAGATATATCCGTTACATTTTTTCCACAACTCCATGAAAACAGAAATATACCGAGACATTAACGAGCGAAATTTTTATAATATTACGAGTAGGGGATCGAATCGAAGGGAATTCGAAAGACCGTAAAAAGTGAAAGTGGATTAAGTATGTATGAGGTCCATTAGTGCTCGGAGGTTGAGCAAGTCAAGAAATGAGACGGATAAATACGAGGTTTGTTTTTATAATATAGAGAAGGGGGGGGGGGGAGATGACAGGAGTCAAGTTGACATAGCTTTGGATTTTAGAATAATTTGTTGAAGGTTATATGGTCTAACACTAAATTGGAATATTTTGTAGACACATTGAAACTGTTTGCGTGTTAATAATAGGAAAATGGCTGTTTAGATTGATATGGTTGTAACTCTATATGTTATGAACAATTTGTATTCATATAGGAAATTGACACTTTTTTGGTATATTATTGTAACACGTTTTCACAACGTTAGGCTGATATTTTATTGAATAGACCTAAATTTCCCAAAAACGCAATTGAGTTTCATTGTTATTTATCGACTATAATTAAAAACTCCGGCCGAAACGTAACGGGAAATTCAAAGCGTGTCGCGCTCATAAAAATATGATCTGGCCATATTTATTCTATTATTTGACCTATTTTTCATGGAAAACTGCAACTCATGAGGAACCGCAACACCCTTCGGCGAACCCTGCGCCTTTTAATTCAAGCTATAAAGAACGAAGCACGTTTTATGACTTTCATTTTTTGTTATAAATGTATTTTTATTCTTTTTTGCCTTCATTCATTATAGAGAAGACTATTGTGCTGCCAGTCTGCTTTAGCTGTCTTAAAAGAGATGTTACACTGTTTGCTGAAGGTACTTGAATTTTGAGTTTTACATTATTCATATTCATTACGAAGATAGTACGTATTAATTAAAGCGTGTTATACTCATGGGTATGTATTTGAACAAATGCGTGTGAGTAAACTGTTGCGTCATTTTAAAATGAATAATCCTCACGAAAGTTACTATAAAAATAAAGGACGTAGTTTTTTCTCGAAAATATTTGAATTTTTTTATCGTCGTACCCAGCAAATACCGTATAATATACATAGTTAACACTCTTTTTTAATCAGCCAAATGGGAACATTACTGAATTCCAAATGCAACTGATCTCAAACAGCCTATCTTGCTGCCTGCATGTACGAGTAACAAGGAGTTTCGTTTAACGATACGATACACGGGTACTATCAGGTTGCGATCGGGCTATCAATATAGTGCTCGTCCCAAATTGAAAACTGATAAAACGTGAACATCACAGGGCAATAGGCTCTCTATCTTTTTACGACACCCGGGAATATATGGAATCGATAGCCCCGGAATTCGAGTGAACCAACTACTGTTATTACATGTAACACGATTTTTTTTATCATTTTGTGAGTATCTTATTGTTTAGTTTTATTTTGGGTGTAAAAATAATGACAAAAATTTGACAGAGAATTATTCAAGAAGAGAAATTCTATTCAGGGCCCGAATAGTCTAGGGTATGAATAGGTCTTCATACGTTCATTGCATGCATTCCCGGTTCGATTCCTGAATGAGGCCAGCATAATATGTGACAAACTGAAACTTGATCTGCAAACAACTGTATTAAGTCAGTTCTTTGTGTATGTAAATATGATTTTAAAACGACAGGGTATAAATTGGTACTGTGTAGAAATGAGAATTCTTCAAACGATGCAACTCTATTTAATCTTCCTTTGACTTCACTTCCTTGCTTGTTCTGGATCTAAGTGAGTGGAAAAGTCAAAGAACTAACTTCTTTGACTTTTCCACTCACTAAGTCATTATTTGAAGTTATTTTATTCAAGCAATGAGTACCAAAAGTAAAACCAGACAAATCTATAGATAGGTAAGTAGTTACATATATTACGAGAACTATTTGGGCAGAGCTCGAACCGCGGCCAATAACACAAGGGTTTAAGGATTGCAATTCTATATCTTTTTTTACGAGTACTAAGAAGAAAAAATATGAAATCGATTCCCTGATAGCGTCAGGGATAGTAATGTACGGTCGCAGGTGGCCTTGGGCGCTATTCTGATAAATGTCAATGTCGCGTTTGCAATCGATGTCGAGTCGAACGAAGCTTCGCACGCGCGTTCGGCTTATTTCGGCTTTAGTCGGTAAGCCGGCGAGCGGAACCGACTTGCGGCGTGCTTTGGGCCAGATTTGCGAGGCATTTCGAATTGATTGGTCGCTGGATTTGGGGTTTCAACTACTTTGTAGCTATTGGTCGTGGTGCTGATGGATTGCGGCTTCTAGATTTTAAGAAATATCTCCAACAGGCACGCTTACAAACTCTCTTGTTAAGAATGATAGCTTTTTATTTTTCAAAGAAGTTTGTTTATGTTCTGTGGGTGGTAAAAATCGACCGAAGTCTATCAGGTCATCAATTTCGAGAATATATCTTATAAGTTTGAATGGAAGCAAATGTTGCTGAAGCCTAAAACAACCAATACCCTCTGTAACAGGTATAACAAAGCTTTTTTCATAAAAACAAAAATTTAAGTAAAAAGGCACCAGAGTTCTATTGTTCTAGAATAATACGAAAGACTTTGTTTCGAATAACAAACGATAATAACTTACAAGAATAGGCGCATTTAGTATCTGTTATGAGTTCCGTACAAAAATAATAATACTTATTAGAAAAATGTTTCCTTTCTCAAACCCTGTTTGCATGAAAAAACTTTATTTCGAGTACTTTATGAGAGTAAATGAGAATAACAAGGGGTAAGAAGCTAAAGGACGGTGGGTAATGAAAATATCAGAAAAACAAGTGTCATTAACGGACGAGTTTTATCTCAGAGTAAAAGTTTGCGACAAATTAAGAAAGAAGTGGGTATCTGGAGTTGGGGGCTAATGGAAAATACGTTTTGCTTCAAGATAAAAAGTTTACAAGCAGTCGTTCCGGTGCCGGACGTGCCGCGATCCGGCTGCTCGCAGATAGAGAGCGTTCGACTCGAACGATTTATAGAGTAGGACCCTAACATTTGTAGCCAACTTTCCGAGTTCGGTAACTTTGAAACATTCAGGGGAACGCGGCGGGTATTGTGAACGTTGGTCGATATCTTGTGGGGAATTTACCGCGGGTTTAATGGGGTTTCGTGAAATCTCGCTCCTCACTTGTCTTGTTTGTTTTGTCTTAGGACGATGCTAAGTATAGAATAGGCTCGAGTGACGCACGAAGTTTGGTGATACATTGCCTTTATTTTGGTAGCATTTGTATAGTATAAGTTATTGCAAGAACTATACACGAGACTGATATGCGGGAAGCACAAAAGTTGGTGGCAAAGGCTTCGTCAAGTCGTTCTGTTATCTCAATTTAGGAGATATTACTCCTAAATGGGTGTTGGTAATGGAGTTAATCTTTGTTTATATCTTTTGAACTTTTACAACACAGTTCTGAATATACCTACATTACTCAGCACATACTTTGGTAATCTGTAAGAATTTAAAACTGTGTTCTTAAAGGAACCTTTCACTTTCTAGATGTACCAATGAATCATCATTCGACATGTTGATCAAAAAACAAAACACGTCCATGTTTACGGCTCCTTAATGATCACATCATTACAAGTCCCGAGTCAAATTAGCTGGTCGTCAGGAACCAGTCTAATGTAGTTAGTCGTAACTCTCGTTAATGTCTTTATACGTCGTAACAGCTTCGATACTATTAAAGGAGGGAAAGGATTCCCTTTATTGCCCGCACGCCATTATAATCAGGTACGTCAAGGTTTTTAGTGAGCATTAAATTAATGGGTCACATTTATGCTTTTATGTTATTTGTAGTATCTTTTTGCCTCGTATGAATACTTTCAGCTAGAAATAATGACTGACTTTTTGCAGTAAAGTTAAGTCGTTATGTACTAGATGTAGTCTACAGCCCCGCTCCCGTTGCAACGTAATTGTGTCCTGTAACAATGGGAATAATTAAACTTAACATCAGTCAAATAATTTTGAGATTCGAGTCAGTAGTTCTTAGACTAAACGTGAAATTTCAAATTGACTAGCTCGGATATTGTCGTAGCAACAAAACATTATACAGCATAAAGTTGGTACCTATAACTGGTTTCGTTATAACACGCTCTCGTATATACCGAAACTTATCGTCCATAAAATCATTCAGGGTTGAAATAAGCTTAATGTACAAACAAATAGCCTAGTAAAGAAGGCTTCGTACATAAGACTGATACAATCTAACTACAAACACAAAGCGATGCCTTACGAAACCTTCCATAAAAATAACTACAACGACCAATTTACTTCACAATATCAGCAATATCACATAAAAAACAGCTTTGTTCAACATAAACGGTCAAAAACGCAACCCCTTTTGCGGGACCTCTTAATTTGGCTGATATATTAGGGCCGGGGCACCTCACATACGTACTATAAATTCCTCGTACGTGATTTTACCGAAGCAATCTATAAGGCGGCCAAATAGAAATGCTCTTATCGTTCTGTCACAGTATAATATATTCTTAGAAAGGTATAAAGGGCTTTAATACGTTTAATATCGCCACGGTTGTAGAACGTTGGGATGTCGCACGTTACACACAAAGTATGACCGAATCAGAATGTATTTTTGCTTATTAAAGAAAAAGAATATATTACAGGAATTGCGGTGTGTTTTTTATAATGGTGAGTTGGGGTCAGTCGCCTCGAGGGAAGCCGGTTGCCACCAAGCTGGACAAAGTTAGTATTCATTCAGATGTACTGGATAACAGCGGTAACCAACAAAAGCAACTCTGAACTGACTAATGGTGAATAAACAAACAAGTAAAGTTGATTGTCTCTGTGTCTCTGTGTTGATTGTCTGTCTCTGTCGATATCAAGAAATAATTGTGTGATATTGTCTCGCACTTGCCTTACAAAAACCTAATGCAATAGAACTGCCATTAAAAGTACCGGCTACTCAGTTAGGCTACGCATAACTGATACATGCAACTTCAAATACTTTCCTTCAGCACAGTATACGTGTAAGACCTGATAGTGCACAGTGGGGTACATTGTCGGTTTTAAAACCGCTTAGTATTCTGCTCGGAGCCGGCATCCGTGGCCGAGATTTGACCGCCACTGGACGCGAGATGCCAGCATCTACGTAAGGGAATGTTGTGAACATGTGTCGAAACAAGTGCATGACTTTAAAACAATACGCCATATCTTAACGTAGTTTTACTGCTGGTGTAGAAAAGAGATGCCGTTCTAGTAGTAAATAATAATTGTAATTAAATAGTAATTGTTATCAAGCATCCTTTTTAACTCGAAGACAAATTACAGCCAAAATTTGGCCGGTCTGTGATGTATTTGGGATTCAGGACTTTTTTAGGATCAGGATCTAGCTTTTGCTCAAGCTGTATTTTAGTCAACATTTTGAATCATTAGAAAATACAACATTTATCAGCCTTTAATTATCAAATCTATATTTTTGTTTCCAACACTTAAATGCAACACTGAACGATTCATTCAGACAAAGTTAAGACATTCTGACATTTTATGATTAACTAAGGTTTGATATTACAAGTAAGAAATTTTAATTTAAAATTCTAGAAAGCAATAAATACGGTATAACTTCAAATGAAACCATTAATTATTACGCATCTAATAATTCATACAAAGGCGTCATTAATATGTACGTAAATTTGAAATGGAGTTCTATTTTCATTAATTTAGATCATAAATTCCTTTGCCTTCATAAAAGTCGTCTGCATTAGATATTACAATTAAACAAAAGGCTTTAAATCTCGAAGTTTAATTATGAAAACAATGTTCTTTGGGTTTAGTTCGATTTATTGGATACTTAAAGAGAGTTTTTATACTTGATTCCTTAAGATTGCATATTTAAAGGTTCACATGCCCGGGCAATTTTGCCTGGGCAATTTTTGCTCAGGCAATTTCAAAACGATACGATATTAACTCTAGGTGCCAAAACGTCATTCTTATGGAGAAGAACCGGCAAGAAACTCCATAATTAAGTTACCCTTTTAAAAATAAAGATAGGTACATCTGTTTCTTTACGTTCTGTTTTTACCTTTTTGGTAACGGAACCCTAGAAAAAAAAATACGTTCTGTTTTTACCCTCTTGGTAACGGAACTCTAGAAAATAAGATAGTAAGTCTTCTACGTAAAGATACTTCTAAATGATAAAATACAAATTATTCAAAAATAAATCATGAATTATTAACTTGAATTTTACTTAATACATAGTCATACCTATAGTATGACATATTGGGATGTTTACAGTCAATGTCAAAGCCAAAAATAGCCCTTTCGCCGTCGTATTTCTATTATATAATGTGAAATCAAATATGTCTGCCGTCAATATGGGTGTGAAGGAGTTACTCTCATGAATAACAATCTATTATCAGTCTTTTGTTTTTAAAAAGTGCTATTATTAGCTTTTATTCCATGTTTTATGAGATAAGAATAGTTATAAGTAGTAGTCGTGAGTGTGTTAAGGTTTACAGAAGATGGGAGTTTTGTTTCAAGATCAGTCATGCTGGAGAGTATGAAAGAAAAATGGTTATTGTTTTGTGGTATATAAAAATATTTTAGCGATTACTAAACTTTAAAATTACGAGTATAATATTTTAAGAGCCAAGCAAGATTCTTGCATTTAATATCAAAAGTCCTTTTGACTAAGGCACATAAATAAAAAAATCCGACAAGTCTGATACGTTTCATAAAATTGATGAAAGAACTTAGTTTTTATGATCCCCGTTTTTAATTGAAATGGTGAATTCATCCCTTAACAATTCTCGAGCTACGTTTGCAATCGGAACTCGTTACGTTTGTACCGTACTCCAACTGGCGGCCATCGCTATGCATGCATTATGCTGAAATTTTAATGACGTCATCATGGACGCATGCATGCCTCGCTCATGCTTCGTAGTCAACGACGTGAATGATGTTTGACTGTTTTGTGGAATTTATAGGCACATAATGGTAGTATTTCTCATCGTATTGATGGTTGTTGATTCACAAAGTATGTAAGGGAACGAATTTTGAAGATAGCTTATTAATATTTTTTTATTATTCCGGTTTAGTATGTTTGTTATTCTGTAAATTAAATAGGAGTGAGAGTATAATTTATAACATTTTCTTCAAAATCAAAGTATTGTAGCACAGCTACGAATAGTATAAAAGTTCTGCGATCGTAGCAGTATGCGCGTGAAACAGTGTAGATACAGTTACACACATGTCATAAAGATGTTAAAATCAAGTCACATACAAAAAATCGAAAGAAATTGAAATAAATAGTTAAGAAGATTGTTTTAAGCCAATGAAAAATACTCATATCGAACTATATCATCCATACTTATGTAATATCCTGTTTTTTTACATACCTTTTACAAGCGCGAACTTTCAAAGAACATACAGGGGGTACCCTGTATTTGCGTTACATTTATGCATTCCTGTATTAGCGCAGTTTGAACAACAAATTTTCACCTCATACAACACGATAACGCAATACTAGCCGTCAAAGTATACGTATCTCTTGGAGGTTATGTTAGGTACGTGATAAGCCTACTTACAGCAAGTGCTAGCTACACCACTAACCATAACGGATTACCGAAGTTCCCTCAACTTCGTCTATTGAACCGCTAAACTTCGCCACTTCATAGTTTTCGCATAAAAATGACGTCAAGCATAGTTACACAACTGATTATGTTGGTACAAAACTTTTGTTATGTTGGTACGAAACTGCGGTACTTGGGTAATAAGACCTTTTTGGTGGTTACGTCTCGTTTTATAAGATCGTCTTGACATCCTCATTTTGGTTTGTCTTATGTGAAAGATCAAGTTCATTAAATTAAGTTTTGATGACTAACTTAAAAGGTAAATTATTAAACCTCAGTTGTTTTGGGATGAATTTCCTTTCAAACGAGTAACATGACATTGCCACTTTAGTCTAATACTTTTGAGCAATGCATCAGCATTCGAGGGCAGAAATCCTCGTTTCCAGGCCTTAGACGTAAAGATTTCACCGCTGTGCCTGGACAATAACCTTATTTTTATAATAACTATCGTGAGACTGATTCATTATTAAATGATGTAACGGTTTACCGTCCCGCCGCGTCTGCTCATGATTAAGGACTCCGGTTGGGTCCGAAACTAGTCGGGCTACCCCGATAAATACGCGTGAGTAAACCGTTACATCATTTAATAATAACCTTATTGATGCTGACACGCTGTCAATAATTGAACACAGCAATGACGGAACAATAAAGAAGAAGAAAGGCGTTGATTTACCGAATTTGAAACAAAGGCTATGATAGCAGAGGTAAACCTGCATGAATGCCGAGTAGAAAATCGTTAGTTCAATCCCAAAGTTGGTCAAAATATTTTTGTAATTTGTAACAAAGGTAAATCAATTGATAAATTACCTACATCATTAAATACTTCAAATGCGTTTAATGTTTAACTACACAGTTCAACTTTCGAGAATTGAAAAAATATCTACTACTGTTGCTAAAACTATATTTTTTCCGTGGACAACAGTGTGATTTACAAGTTCGTATCAAGTATAATAATATTATCATGCTAAGTCTTTCAGTTCTAACGTGTTACTGTTGGTTTTTACAAATAAACAAAGTGAAACAAAATACCAAAACATATTAATACCGTCAATGCTAAGTCATAAATAATTCTGTTCGTAATTCATGAGGCGCCCCGCGACGACAATCCCAGCTAAGATTATTCCATCATATTTTATTGTTGCCCACGGATAAAATAATTTGTGAGACTTGAATAAGCTGCCAATATTTCAACAAAGATATTGTCGTTCGATTTAAAAAAGGTCGGGCGTCTTTGTGAACTTTTATAGATTTTCGTATTGATTGTATTAGCTGCCTAGACCAATATGTGGATTTGTCCTTTGTATTCTATTTAACCAATCAGATGATTCTCAACCTACCAAAGTTTCCAAAAAGCGTCTTGGACACGAGTAACACAATGTGCAAATAACTACATATGTGTAAATATAAACTATGTATACTAGTAACTATAGTTTTTGCTACTGGCTTCTTAAACCTAGATGTTGTTGGCAACTGCAAATATTCACTACCTATGTTTTAATCCTAGGTGGCAGCTACCTCCATATTAGATTTCGTCGATATCAGTTATGTTGTTTGAGCCTTAAGGAGTAACATACTTACACACATACAAACACTCTCACATACTTTCGCATTTATTATTATTATATTAGTGGGTATGATGAGCTAAATTTTAATTTATCGTTATTCAAAAAACAATTTACACATTTTCTCAACTCAACACAGGTTCAACAAACTACTTACCTGCCCGACTCTCACAGCACTAAAATAAAACCATCTATTTAAGCCGAGCTCACTATTCTTTTTATTTATTTGCGCGTGGTACGGCGGTTAACACATTACTCACATTTTCACGTGTATGCATCTGCGTCGCTCCGACTATAATTTATCTCGAGATAGCCTCGGTACATAAATCAAATCGCGTTTTTCATGCGGACCGCAGGAAGTCTGAATACAAACCGAGTTTGGACGGGAACGATATGCATCCGTGGCTCATACATTGATTGATCGAATAGTTCTCTATTCATATTTATATGTTTTTTCTTATATTTATGATGACTCATTAAATTGGACGATGGTAAGATATCAAAACGGGGTGCTGTTGAAGGCTGCCTTTTAACGGGTCCCTCAATTAGGAATTTAATGTGTCGCGGAGGGTTTTAGAAGCATTCAAATCACATGCGCTAAGACGACCAGGCTCCGAACAACCTCATAAGACAAACGCTTGTCCTAAGGGGATCGAACCTGATTTTGTAAGATAAAATAGACAAAAAAAATGGCTGCAACGCATGCAACATTCCAAATCAATCCAGGACAAAGGTCTCTAGTACACATTCATAACCTTTAGTTCTCCGCTTTGTTGCATCCATTCCGATACAGTTACCTTTTTGAGGTCGTCCAACTATCGTTCTGCAGTAGGTTTGCTTTGAAACAAAGGTGCTGCCTACAAAGTGTAACCACAGATGAGTGGATTGTTAAACCGTTCAAAATTCATACGTCAGTTATGGTCATTCGTCTACCTTTCTTAATACATTCCTAGTAACTCAACTAACCATTGTTTGTAAGTAAAAATTGGTTTTACCTTTTAACAATTTTTGGTTAAGTTGTAAACGCTGAGACAAAAAATTCTACTCGCAATATTCAACGAAAATGCTTTTTAGATAAAAAAAAATATTCATGCGAAAAAAATACGAAACAGATCCTGATAAAAATGTTTTTTTTTTGTCTTTATGTATAGTTCACGTATAACCTTGGGCTTGAGTTTTCAAACCACCCCTAGGCCTCACTTGTGGTTTTTAAACACCCTTGAAAATTCTCGCGTGTACCTACCGGTTTCCTCAAGATGTTTCCTTTGTTTGAACTCAAATACATAGGTACGTGCTGGGATTCATACGTTTGCACCCTGGACGTGGCAGTCCAACGGTGATACCACTAGGCTGACCTTGGTAAAATGTTATAAACAGATGACGCTTTGGCACTTAATTTTGAAAGAAACAATTTCGTCAAATAATCAAAACATTTTGAGTTATAGTAAAATCAAATCTCATTTTTACACAAGTATTAAAATATACTACATTTTATTTTAAAACATAAGTATTTCAATTCACTATTCAAGTCTTCTAGAATACCAGTAAAACAATAGGGGTCTTGCGGCATCAAAATTGTCTGACCCAGTCGACGGAATAGCTATTGTAAATATGCTTCAAGTGAACTTAATCCAAGGAACGATGTACCTATTGTTGGAACCATTCAGCTTTCATCATGCTAATAATATAATGTACTAACTTTTCCATTACAGTTTCGTTTGCCCACTCTCGCGAAGAAATAAGACGAAATTTATTTGCATAACTTCAGCTCTTACTGATACTTTCAAAGGGACTTAATAATGTTTAGCGATAAAGGGGGCTTTAAGTTATTAAAACTAAGCAGCGCTAGGCAAGCAAGCATTGTATACAACGAAAGTCTAGATTTAAGTATTAAGAGAGGGCCGTAAATTGAAAACGCGCAGTTATTACGTCCAGTCGAAACTCTGGCGAGCTCTTGGCTGAATTTGAATTTATTAATATTTGCACTATTTATTATTGTTGCTGTTTTGAAACATAGTTAAAGTTCGGCATTATGTTGCCTATATTTTTTGAAGTTTTATCGGTTCACCATTTTTGTTATACTTCTGAATGCTCCATAGACTAGGTTTTATATTGTGTCTTATCATTATTTATCTTGACCAATATTATTGAAGACTCTTTATTCAACTTCAACCGAACTTCAACAGAACCATAATACCATAAACATATTATATTTGTTTTAAGTAAATGCAATGACAAAGGAATAAAAACATCAAAGCCAGAATTCGCCATGGCATAATTAAAACAATTTGGGAAAATATTATGTATTGTTACAAATTGTAAATAAACAACTCAATCAAACGTTAAATTTCCGCGTAAAAGTATAATTACCAATCAGCGTCCAGGGTCAAACCGCACAATGTTAAAACAAAAATACATCGCTCGCTTGACCAACACCCGCCCAAATAAAAACATAATAAAAGCATAACAATATTTAGAATCCACACAATAAAAAACAAAAGCTCCAAAATGTAAAAAACAGGGACAAAAATAATATTCAATTTTATATCAGCGAAGTAAGGCTGTGTTTACAATGCGGTTATATTGAAAACTTTATTTTTGTTTGTGGAATGTATTTGTATTTTGGAAATATCTATATCATTCAGCAGACACAGCTGGTAGAAGCAAGCTACTGCAGTCTAAAAACTTTTTATCCTTTAGTTATATATTCCTCACTTCATCTCTTTTTGTAACGACCAGCAGGTCAGAAAATATGCGGAACTTTAATACACAATTTGCTCGAACCCAATTTTACCTTAGGCCAATAAAAGTTCTGTAGTCTGACTATCTGTCTATTACCCTTCATAGAAAAAGAGATGATAGAAGAACTTGTATATGCAAGCGAGCAAAACAAGCTGGCGTACCAACTAGTAACATACATACAGTGTAGCTACATAGGGAAAATTACGTAGGTTTTCCATCATGAGATATCAAAAACCTACACACAATTCCACTGTTTCATATTGACAGTTATCGAGACCTGAAATGCCTTAACAGAATCTAATAGACATATTACCCGATAGATAGATACCTTATATAAACAACTCTGTCATAACCTTTCACGTCCCACAAAACGTGAAAACGTTATAGTAATAATATTTGTTCTATTTTTTATATAGGACAATAAACTCCTACGTTTCTAGATTAGTATCTAATAGTTTTTTTGCCTTCTAACATTAAAGGTGTGTATATCTGTCGGTTCAGAAAGTTAAAGGTATAGGTTTTTTAGATACAGTCCTCAGGAAGATATTAATTAGCAACTATTTTTGCTTAAGATGATATTAATATGAATAATACGGAAAAACGTGTATATATTTTTGAGATGGTATTTTAACAGGCTCTCTATTGATATCATATTCTTAAGATGGAAAAAAACAACCTACTCCCCCTTCTCTTTTGAAGCCTAGGCATTTGAAACATTTATACCACAGTTCCCACAGTTCAATAATACTTTCTATGTTGAAATCCGATCATCTGATTGTAGGGCGCGAAAAAAACAGGCGTAGATACATCCCCCCATACATCTGAATAATAGAACCATACTAATCATCAGTTTCAGAACTTAAGCTGACTAAAGATTTTTAAATTTAAAGTAATTGTTTAAGCTACATTAAATATAATGTAGCTTAAACAATGAGTTAATCCGAGTATTATAACACCGCCTTAGCGGAGTCAAACCGACGCAGATATTATGCAAAAGCCACAAGTAATTATATTGAGGGAGGGGAGAACCAAATGTGGCGAAACACAATTATGTACACATATTGATACACATATTATTATAATACGCAGAGTTATATTGTTCGACAAACCACATATTTAATTACCTAGACTTACTTAAAATAAGCCTAAAGGCAGAAGCCAGACTTTTTAAAGTGTTTTTTCTTTTCTAATTTCAATACTTTTGTAACTTCGGTGATTTCAGCCTCAAAAGGCCGATTAGAGTTTAACAAAAGTCTTGGCCAAGAGGGCAATTATTCTAGTTTCAAGATCATCTTCTGCTTCATTTACTTAGATAACTTTTAATCCTACCCATTTACCAACTTATTCATTTGAACTTGCTAACTAAGAGTATTGATACCAGGACTATTGCCGTTGTGAAAGCGAGAGGCCGCTATGAATAGTGTATTGTGCTATCTCGCTCTTTTAATAGCAAGGATATAAGTTTGAAGAGCTCATAGTACAGATTCTGTTCCTTATTTAGACTGATCCAAGGGAGTTCTCATAATGGCCTTTAAGTGTTTGAAATTCTAGCCATCTTGACGAAAGTTTTTTCAATATTTTTTTGACACAAAGAACGACCTTTTAACTTTTTTATCTGCGCCACTGATCAAGATTTGTTGGTTAATTATAACGAGGTTTGAGGTAGGAACAGTGATCTTTTTCTTGATTAGAGAAAATTTTATACCTGATGTTATCATTTGTAAGTGCTAAAAGGTCAGGTCAGATTCTTTGGCTATCTTACAAAGATCCAGAAAATTTAGTTGAACTTTGAAAAAAGCATTTAACATCGTGAATTTAGTGTCTGTACTGTAATATCTTAACGTAGAATTCATGTCACAAGTTACGAGTTGTAATTTTCCTTTGCTCCAGCTTTTTCCATGAAAAATATTTAAAATTCAACACCCCATAAACTCATCATGCCATTATTATTAAAACATCAAATTCTCCGTTGACGGCGGCAAGAGAATTTATCACGTGACTTCGTTCCTAGAATACTCGGGTACAAAATATACAGGCTGATTAAACTAAGAACAGTTCCACAGCTGTGCTATTCTTCTATAGTTAAGTTAAAATGTAATTCTTCCGTAGAATATATTGTGTAGATAGAATTTTTGGAGTTTGTGAAAAAAATCGTGTTAGTAAACCGTTTATCGTTAAATTACAGAACAAAAAGTTCTTAAATCGTTTATTTTTTGTTTATACTTCGAGCGACAATATCGTTCTGTAAATAACACAGAACCTTAAGCTAAGACACAAAAAAAGTTATTTCGGCAATCTTATTCTATCAATAAAATGTAGAAGATGAAATGACTTGACATAATTTTTAAATCGATTGAAAGCTATAAGACTATACCAACCTATTACAATTCTTGAATCCAGGCCTTTTCAAAATCAAATCATTTATTGCTAGCATTTCTTTCACCGACCCAGTTGAACCGGTCTTAACAAATAAAGGCGTCCTGCTAAACCAGAATTACGTGAAAGAGAAATTTTGTCGTTTTTCCTTCGGTTGCCGGTCCGTTGTGTTTACTTCCTATAACCGATGTATTGGATAGGGTTGCTCATGCTTATTGTGGGACAGGAAATCATTATTATTTATCCTGTGGAAAACTTTTTGGTCCAGTGATTTCATATTGCGTTTGATTGGGAGAACTCCAAACACATGATAATGTTTATGTTATTAAATCTTGGTTGATTGTTTTTTAAGCTTTTATTATACGTACTCTTCTAACCGCAAAAAACCTGAATCGCGTACTAATGAAAAGTCATAGTCAAATTTAAAAGTATCTCATCCTCCGAAAAATAATGGAAAAAATTGTCTCACAGAGTGCAAGAACAACACTTCACCTCAAAAAACAAACAATATTTAATACCTACATTAAAACTTTAACACGATATAGTTTCAAAGTTTACGAAGCACGAGTGCAGCTCGCAGCTCATAGTAAACAACGAACTTCGCTAAAGCGAGGGTAATATTCTATTTAAAAGCAGCCCTATAAGTCCGCTCACATGACGTAGACGTATCGTGTCGATAAAACACGGCAGGCAAGGTGTAAGGAACATTATATTTATTTACTTTAACCAAAGATGAATAAACGCATGGAGAGTCCAAAAGTTCCTGAAGTATTAGAGCTTTTTAGAATTCCGTATTCAAAGGCGATAGTACGAAATGGAAGAATATTACCTATTAAGACTCGAATGTCTATTTGTCTGCTACCTGTCTGTATCTTATGAATTGTGATAGTTGGAGCTAGAATATTGATATTTTTACAGACGATATATTTTTGGGGCCGTTATAACAACCTACGCTGAGACTCAAAATCGACGTTAAGAAACCCCTTTCACTTGACCTGTTTTCATATAACGTATTATTCTTTCTACTAAATAACATCTGTGAAACATTAATTTTTACTAAGGAACGACATTTAGAAGAATCATCTTAAGAATACTTTTTCTGCTAAGTTTACTGAATGAATAGTTTCAGCAGTTCGTAAAAGTGTCGGTAAAAACCGCATTGAACAAAACTGTTAATGATGCTTTAAATCCTTTGTCAACGCCAACGGGTTTAAAGCAAATGGTCAATTTCTTTCAGGGTACAGATAATCTTGTGGAAAGCAGTTTACTTAAAAAAATGGAACAATAATAAAGATGGTGGGTTCAACTAACTGAAATAATAATTAATTATGCTAAAAGTGCATTCCAATTGCTTACTACTCCGTGTCACAACTCGTATACGGCTTCCGATCAACGTGTAACTTTATATTAATTACTGGCGAGGCAAAGTGGTGTAACATTTTAATGGGCAATTAGAGAATAAATTTCCATGCTTATATGGCATTAATTATAACGATAGCTAGACGTTATGGGAATCTGAAGAACAATTAGCCTGGATCTAGTATGGATTAAAACGTAAATGTTAAACTTAGGCAAGAAATTAAAAGGTTTGTTTAGTGTTTCCCTACTTAATCCATTCTTTCAATAATAGTTCCTCACATTTATTTATTAAATGCAATTTATAAAAGGAGCACGGTGCAACAGTTATAACTTATTAAAAAAAAAGGATAATCTGATACATTATAAGATAGACAGATAGATATTAAGCAATAAAAACATAACCAAACTTTGGGTCACTGGGTTTAGTCAAAATACATTACGATTACAATTTCTTACCTAAACAATTCAGCCGGCATACCTTACTACCTACAAAAATCTAGGCATAAAACTAAAAGATAAAATCTCAAGGATGTACTTACCATGGTCCCGGTATGTCTAGACCGTAACAACCACTTGTAATCAAGCAAGAAGCCCATTTCCCAATTAATTATACAAAAAAACCCAACCTCAAATCTCATAAAATGTTTTATAACTCCCGTGGCAATAACATACCGAAAGGAATCAGCTTAATGAATGACACGCATACCACTGTACCGTACCCCCTACAAACAAGCTATAAAACGAGTACATTTAATTAAACTAACATAAATTACGTTAACCATCGTCGGTTGTGACGGCAATAAAAACAGTGATTCATTACGTGTAGCGCGCAATGTAGCGGGGACATTACTAATGTTACGACCGACGTATTACGCTGAGGCCGCGATTTTGGCTGCTTAGAGCAGTCGTTAAAGTTAATGGCAGTCACTGTGCAAGATGCTGGAATCTGATCCGCGAACACTGCTCAGGTGACTTTTGATGGCAGTTATTATCATAATTAGTTGTATATTTTATTAAGTGAGTGACTAGGTGACATACGACCTTAATATGTTGACAAGAATAGTGGTTAAGGCAAGGAACTAAGTAGGAACTAATTGCTGAGTATTGAAATATCGATTAGTTCTTGGTGTCCGTTAAGTTATGATAATTTTGTTGAAAGCTTTTGAGGCTTAAAGAAAATACAGTAAATAGTCATTAGAAATAGATTGCATTTTTTTAAGTATTGCCGAGAAAACCAAATAAATGATTAATTGAATTTGTCGACTCACTTTTTTTACAAAAAAAAAATACTAAATTGAATTGGACCCCTGAGTAATTTTAACGAAATTCAGCAAGCAAAGTCAAATGATGACAACTGCAGTAAGCAAACAAACATGCAACTCGGTCAGAGCTCATAGCTACAGCCTCTCACAAGGTACACTGGGACCTGAAAACTACTCCTACTTAATACCATCGTATAAGAAAGTTTCAGAGATCATTCTCTGAACTCGCGGTGACATAATTTCATGGTAGTGTAAAACTTAGTTCCGGGTACGTCGAGACGAACATCTAAATGTGTTATTTTGACGTTTATTACCGTAAAACTAGGTCAGTAGGTTAGTTAGGGAGTAATGTGAGAAGAATTGTATAATGCGTTGGTTTTTCCAAAAGAATAAGTAAGAGATTTTCGTAGTTTTCTTTTATTATGATATATGATACTGTTTTAATGTTTCAGTGAATGTTTTCGTAAGAGGAGCTCTTAAGTTAGGACTAGAAAGGATTTTCCATTAGTTGATGTGAGATGCTGTGCTACACAACGCGTAGCAACTTTTCGCACTTACAACGAAAGCTATATTGTACATTGACTAAATACACGTAGCGACCTGTCGCTCTTAGAACAAATACTCATATATTATGCTAAAGAACATTGCATTGTGATTTTTTTTTCAAATATTTACGATAAATCTATCAAGTGTTGCAACACTATTTTTCTACTGTTATTAGTAGTTATTACCCTATCTAAAATCCTACTGTCGTTATTTTTTCGAATTTTCTTATATATGTTAGTCGTTTTTTTTATTTTACACATTTTTAGTAAAGATTATTGAGCAGTAATTTTTAAGTAAGAGTCAAAGTTAAAACTGAAAAAAAACCATTACGTGTAGATAACTTCTCTAAATATTCCAATTTACCAACTGCATGTTAAGCATCTCCATAGTAAATGTGTTTTAAACATTAATTAACGGTTAAGTCCAGTAAAGCTCGTGATATATTTACACACGCTGTATTGAAGCATAGAGCTTAAACGATTACCTTTCCCTATCAAGCCGACTTCCTCTTTGGTTGGGATCATTTGTATTTACAAGAGCGGGGTAGACGACAAACCTTTTTAAAGTTATCAGATTAAACAATTTTAAACGTCTCTTTAAAAGAAGGTTTTTGTCTCTTGACACTCTTGGTTCTTGACGATGCATATTTTTATTACAAATGATACTAATAATGTACGAAAGTTTGTGTATACGTTTTTGCTCCTTAACATTAACCTATTTTGATATAATTGGCCCGACCGTTACCGCTATCACTGAAATTAACACACTAACTAAAGTTAACAACATTCGTATTAGATGGTAACTTTATTTAAATATTATCATGTTGTCTATTTTGGATGTCACTTATAGCTGCAAAAACATAGCCCTCCTTTAATGAAGTCGGATAAAAGTATATTCATATATACCTATATATTAGTATATATACTAAATTTCAGCGAAATTTGTCTGAATAAACATACACGTAAACATACTCACACTCTTTTACATTTATATAAGTGAGGTTCGCGCTTATTTTAAAAGGTCTACGCAACAAAACGTAAAATGCTTCTATTAGGATTTGACCTTATATAATGACGTAATTATGTACTACAAGTGAATCAAGAACCATGACTTTCAATCAATTGAAAAAGGGACTTCTATCCCTTGACCCTATCCCTAAACCAGTGACCTCTAAACACGCTTTTTCACACATTCACTTCGATCCCTTACCACTTCAGAGGGTTTGAAGATAACGCTATCTATAGTAAAAAAATGTAGAGCAATGCGATTAAGAAGTTGGCAGGTGAAGGTTCTTACGGCGAGCATGTTATTGATGCTGTAGGTAAGTAGAAAGATATCTCAGAACTTGTAATGTGATTTAAAATTGTTCATTTATTAATCAGCTTGTCATCATTTGCGCATAATTCGCACTATGTTTATAAAAGTAGCGATACATAGTTTCAGATTTCGATCAAAAGTTTTAAGCTTTGTAAGTTGCTATTGACAGAAAAATTAAGATTATTCTGATATCAAAATCATTCCTAAACCTTTATTATACACGATGAACATTAATTTATGGAACGTCGACACTGTTTTAGTGAAATATTTATAAATTCTCCATTCTTTCATTTTAGTTAGTTCGCTATAACATTCCACACGCACAGAAAATTCGAAGGAATTAGGAAAACAGAAATAGAATTCTATTACAAATTTGAATAAATTTAGTCAAGAAAAGAAAACATTTAAGCATTACACGCAAAGCCCCGAAATACCTACGAAAGCAAAACGGGCATACTTTCATAAAATAACCCCGGCTTAACGACTTTAGCAAGTTGAACCGTTCTCACTAATACGTACCGTTAGTTACTCCAACCCGATATTTTAAGTGCCTTTTCGTATTGATTATTGTTGGTCTCAACTTTTTAGAGGGTTCGCCAATGCTGGCTCAAATAATTGTGATTTATTGACGTAATTTTCTTATTTCAAGAGCTACGCTTTTTAATATTTAAATTTAGGATCAAAATGTTTGAAACCAATTGTTGGAAACTTTTTAGCTATTTTGGGGAAATATTGCATGGTATGGTAAATTGAGATAGTTTATATTGTATTACTGTGTTTTGAGTTGTTTCGTACCATACACAGAATACGTGTATGGTAATTATATTATTTAGTCCATAATAAGGTCTTTGAGGTATAATCGCAATGTAATACAAACTTAATTGTCCCATTTCTTTCTCAATAAACCGATTTCCAAGCAATTGACCAAAATAAAAGAGGACATCTCGTAATCCTTTGCGGTTTTTCAGTTACAACGAAATTATTGGAGAAAATTGCTCCGTCTCATATAATCCTTTGATCCTCAACCACTTTATTGTTCATAGAAATAACAGAAATTAGTTTTTTTTTGGTCAAACTCGTCAAAGTCGATCGCCATTCTCTTTGGACGGAGTAGATATCTATTGATAATTTTGGGACAAAGATATCTAGTGTGTAATAAAAATAATAATTGATGGAGAAAATTGAGCTGAAAAGGCTTCATTGGCTTATAGAATATAAAAGATACTTGATGTGTATTTTATGTATAAAATGCTTTTGTTTATGTTTTGACTGAATTAGAATCACAAGTCGTTATAGTTCTAAATAAACTTTTCCACGTTATGAATCTATCATAACGTGGAAAAGTTTTGTATAATTTACTTAGGTTTTATTAAGCTACATTTGTTTTGGCTGTCACAAAACAGATCTAACTTATGTCGATTACATAAGTATTTCCTCTGAAGCACAAGCTTATCCCAAATACCGATCCAACTAAACCAAAAACGAACTACCATAAAGCAAACTGGAACGTCCGTAAATACAATAACATACGACATGTAACTTCTAAACGAGGGAGACTCGAAGGCATTACACGTGAAGACAAAAGAAATCCTATAAAACTCAGTTCCGGAACTCTCAACGAAGATGGAAGGTAACAATTGGCGAGGGACCCATTGAACCCACTTCGATTTGGCGCATTCGTCTGTGTCCCACTAATACAGTGTAATCATTCATTTGGGCTGAACTCCGAATGTCGCCGATCCAGATAAATTGATATTAAACGGTGCGTAGTTAAATAGAATAGGTGGGTGTGAGTCCCGATGCTTCGCGATCCGATGGAGATTGAATGATATAATTGGCGCGGCGCTTTATGCAGTAGAGATCATGGTCGTATGTCACGCTATTAACATAATTTCGGCAAAATATTCTGGGGTTTATTGGAAAAGTTTGTAAACATTGCCTTGGTAATAAATTCCATACGAGAACTATTTCAAAATGAAGCTACTATTTATAATTATTTTCAACATTAAGTCTCGGTCTTTTTTATATTTTTTGTTAGTTTATAGGTTTCATTTAAATTTCTACCTCAAGTAAAACTAATATTTTATCAACACTTCTCTTAGTGACTTGGTGTTTTCAACTGCTTAAACGAATAAAACCCCTATAAAATCGAGTACTTCCCAATATTAATTCTTAAAATAAACCCATAAATATTTGAAATAAACAGCAGACGTGTTCAGCCATAACAAAAATAAGCTGAGATTGTTATTCTTGCAGATATTGGCATTGAGTGAGCAAAATTCCGTGTGCAAACACGTCGGCACTCCGGGATTGTATCGATACCGTATTATCACGATTCTTGCAGACCAGTTGCATTTGCTGGCCGCTTTCTAATGCGCATTTGAGTCAGCATTACCGCGTCCGTGTTGCTACAATCATTGCATTTGTTTTTCTTATTAGCTACCAGATGTTTTTAAATTCCAAGTCTGGTTCTTCCGTTATAGTTTCAGTTCTATCTATAAAATTAAATTATGCAAACACCTGCGCTCTGTTGTTACCGATTTTTGTACTTTCTGATTCCTTTAGTTTAGAGAAATATTAAACTAAGTGTTTTCCGTTTGTGGTTTATTTAGCAACACCTAAGCTTTACATACACCGAGGTGTACTTAATAAACATTGTTTCTTATTGGATCAATATTTTTTGAAACGGTTACAATTTGAACTCTCAAGTTTTTTTTATGTCTCTTATTATTGAGCTAGCAGCTAGCTGTATTTTAAACATTGCTTTCATTTAACTCTCTATTCCATTTAAGTTAATCTCTTTTATTCCAGTGCTCTCAAAGGCGGAGTTCTTAAATAAATATTTGTGTATGCACTTAATTGTGACGTCAGAGATGTGAAAACAGCGATCGTCTTCATCCGTTTAAAGTAATGGTGACGATCAGTCAGCGACGTGGAATACGTTACTGAGATAACTGGAGTAAGCGATATCTCAGCGATGTTTTATTGTGGATAAGAGTCCCTTGTATATCCTCTGGTAAGCACGGCTTTGAATTTATTTCTTAATCTTTATTTTATTGTTATCCTTGTATTTCATTATTGTTAAATTTCCTTTATTTCATTTAAATACATATAAATTACATTTTTAAATATATATAAAAAAACAACATACATTTAAAAATATAAAAAATAGTGTCCAACCGGCAACGGGAACAGGGCCCAAGCTGCCGGTGGTCAGGGCTCCAGAGAGAGGAACCTCCTCACGATGCGTGCCGTGTCCAGAAGTACCTCTCTCTGAATCAAACCCTTGACCCAGACGCCCAACGAGAGCCTCATAAGGTGTTGATCGAGGCTCTTGGCTATCAAGCCATTGACACTCACGACTATCGGACAATGATTGCCGAGTCCACCCCCCACAAGTCGACAACCTCGTGAGCTAAATCCAAATATTTCATTTGTTTTTCTTTTTCCGCTTTCACGAGGTTCTCGTCATGGGGGATGGTGACATCAACAATCATTGCTCGACGTTCTGATCGATCTATCACCACTATATCAGGCTTATTGGCTACAATAGTCCTGTCAGTGATGATAGATCGATCCCAGTACAATGTGACATGACCATTGTTAAATTTATTTTTAAGTTTCTTAAAAAGTAATCATTGAACTCCATTACAAAAAAGCATTGCCTTTCCATCGTTCCATAGGTAATTTTCATTTCATTGAATTTTCACAGGTAGGTAATGTATTTCTGAGCGATATATCACAAATTATGAAAATAAATATCAAGGTGACTTATTCACTGGCTATCTCGCAAGGATAAAAGGATGCAACTTCATCATCGAAATCTAGATCACTAAAGATTCTTTACAATACTGAAAGATTTACTATAAAAACGTTTGTAACTGGCTTTATTTCCTTTAAGGGATAATTGGAGTTAACATGTTTTGAAAATGTACTCGTAACACATAAATATACATAAACGTTCCTCGTGGAGTAATCAGTCTCCGATTGCCATATCAGGCAAGTATTAATTAAGTAATGACGTCACTAGAGGCTCGGTTGCTACTCGATCTGGATACACGCGGAAGTTGCTAATGTAATGAGTTTATACTCCATGTAACTCGTTGACGCTGAAGTTGGGAAACATAATTTTCTTTAAGTTATCAAGTTATAACGCTGCTTTTTTTTCAAATTCTAGTCAGACTCGCAGCGTTCAGCGAATCAATACTGAAAATTATTACAATCCATCAAAGTCTAACTTACAATCGTTACTACCTTGAAATTGGAAGTTCATTTTTATTGGTTGTGTTGCCATGGTTTTTTTGCTTTCATAAAAATAGTAATTTTATATAAAAACATTATAAATGTATATTTTCAATACAAGATAAATCATCAGTGTTTTTTTTTTATCATTAAACAAGTGATATTTTTTTTATGACACTGACATGCATTGTTGTACGCTAATCAAATTAAAATTTCATTAAATCAACTTATCACAAAAAGCTCATAATTTTAATAGATAACAGTACTCAACAGGAACACTGAGATAAGATTAAACAATAGGAAAAGAAATCTTAAAATAAAAAACCAACTTTAAAAATGACAACATAAAACTTCTACTGGAAAAAATTGATTAACTTCGTCTCAAAAAGACTTGGTATGAAACGTAATGACGTT
>NC_039486.1:14929614-15027011 GCF_003590095.1 Trichoplusia ni
CTGGCTGTTATTCCTATACTTTGACAGTCGTTACAGGTAGTCAGAAGCTTGAAAAAGTCTGACAGCCAGTCTAACCAAGGGGTATCGTGTTGCCCAGGTAACTGGGTTAAAGAGGTCAGATAGGCAGTCGCTCCTTGTAAAACACTGGTACTTAGCTGAAACCGGTTAGACTGGTAGCCGACCCCAACATAATATGTAGTTGGGAAAAGGCTAGGCCAAGTTTTTATATTTCCGCTAAAATGTCAAATAACAAAATCAGAGATTTATCAATAGTTGGTACTTGATAGATGACTAATTGCCTTGAAAAAAATATATTCATTCGTCTCTTTTTTAAGGAACCCTCAATATCCGACTCGCCGTTGACCATATTTGTTTGGAACCGTGTAGCAATAATATTGATAGACAATTTGTTCTAAAAATATTTTGCATTCGTTTTCTGTTTTAACATCAATCTGTATGGTGTAATTCCATCACACCATTTTAGAGTCAATGGACAGTATTTTATACAATCTCGTAGGTTCTATGTATTCAAAACGTAACGACATTTGTTTGGACCAATTTTGTTGTAAATAAATAAAAAAGAATAACTACAATTTTAGACGAATATTACTAAGAATAAATGCTATCTTTTAAAACTCTGTCTTTTTTCTCATCATACTATATGTCGACTATCAAGTAACAAACATTATCTAAAACTTGACAATTTCTAAGAATATGTAGAACACGAAACAATGTTTACCTTTCGCGCCTGGAATTTGAGAATTGACGTCGTTTTAAGATAATGTACACACTTATACTAACCTGTCATTATGTTTAGTCAGCCCGCAAATAGGCATCGTGCACCAAAGTCCTACCAAAAAGAGCAGTAAAAGAGAGATACCGCGATACATATAGCGAGCTGTCTCGCGTCCAAAACTAGAACAGTGTTACTTCAAGAGTCGATAGTATACCGTTAGATCATCGTTGCTGACCTATCAAACGTTTGCATAACACTGCAGTCACTAAATAATATACAGCCACCAATAATCCCGTTATTGAGGATCTAAAGCCCAAAACAATAGCCACTTGTTCTAAACGGTTATATGGACTCCAACTAGTTAAATTGATGCCACCATCAATTGTAGAGTCTTTCCACTAAAACAGCGCAGATTTCCCACCAATAACTTTAAACATGATTTTATTGTGGTTGTGGGAAAGAGACGTTGCTCTAGAATGGGTAGAGTTCTATCCCGTTTCTACAGTTGTGCTGGAATTGGTTGAGGAGATGGTTGGAAGTCAGTTCTTGATCGTAAACACGACCGCTGCGACGCATATCACAGCGGCTATAATTCGCGCCTCTCTCTCTGCGACTGACTTTTATTGTTACGTAGAATGGTGATGTACTAGCAAGGATTATTGTTATGGATTGCCTGCGGGTTTTTACGCAGTTTAGGAATTGTGTGATGAGTTTTTAGAGTAATGTTTTAGTTTCGGTTTTACAGCAATGTTTGTAGTTTGTGAGGTTTAGTTAGTTCTAGTGTTTTGTTACTTAAGAGGGGCAGGTTGTGTTTAGTTGGCTGCATTAGAGATTTTAGAAGACTGTCGAAAATTACAGTTTCCAATAATTACTATCATAAGTTAGTAGACTTTTAGTTACCAAAGTTAAATGTTATGCGTATAAATATGATAAAGATACGATTTCAAAACTAAACTTTCGTAGCATGCATTTTTGTTCAAGTGTGTGAAACAGTAGTAGCCCAAACATAAATACTTATTAAATTATATTAAAACAATTTTAGTCATTTGAATAGATAGGTACTATTAAAACAGCTGAATAGCGAATAATCTCAACATGAATTAAAATAAAATAAACAACAAATTTTATTGACCTTCAAGCAATATTAACAACCTAACCTAAATAATGAACAGCTATAAAATACCAGTGTTAAACCAAATTAATTTTCCACATAATTTATTGTATAAAGTCCTTGCTGTCTTTTTAATCCGTAGGCAGAATTATCTGTTATACACATGAACCTTTTTTGGATAAAGTACAAAGGTAAATTGAGCTGCCTTTTGCAAAGGCACAGAACGTAGCAAATACAAAACTCGGGGACTCTACAAGGAAAGATCAATATACTTTGTATCACGGATTGGTTTCGAGTAAGATTCATTACAGAGGAAGAAATAGATAGGTGAAATATGTTATTAGGTAAATGATATCAGTGATACTAATCCATCATGTATTCCAGTTTAAATGTTATAGGGTTCCTTACTCTAAGGATAAAAACGGAACCTCGTAATTAAGGCTCCACTGTATGGCCGTCTGTCCGTCGGTCTGCATCTTGTGAACCTTAATCAATCCACAAGTGAGCATGATCAATACTCATTTTTCCCCTTAATGGGAAGAGGCTTTGGTAGGACTGTTGTTTTTACAGGCAGGAGGTATTACTATCAAAAATCTTAAAAATAGTTCAAAATTTAATTGTTGGGGCTTTCGCTACTTTATTATAACTTCCAACTGGACTGGACTTAAAATTCAAATGTAGAGTCACAAAAATTCTGTCTCCAGACCTCCTTCATTGAAGTCGGTCAAAAGTTTATCTTCTCCATCAATCTATTTAAAAAAGGTTCCTTGATAAATGGTCAGGTCACCCGGTAATGCAATGGTGTGAACTTTCCCTTTACCCTCACAAATGGGCCAAGTTTCGCCGTATTTCTTGCAGAGTCGAGCATTAAATTTTTAGTTCTGAATATTAAATTTTGTTGTTTTTTACGAGCTTTCGTATTTCTATTGTAATTGAGACTTTAATTAGACTTAACAGTTTTTAGATACAACGCCAGGATGTAGATTAGATTTTTTTATAAGTTGATGTTGATTTTAATTTAGGTGAAAATATCTGCCAGGTTTTTCAATATTGTAAAAAACTACTTTCTTAATTTGATGTAATTATTAAATGTAACTTTGTACCCTATGGTATATTTCGCTGTCGTAACATATAATATGATGTGTCTATAGTATGTGATGTGTATAAAGTTTGAATAAAATTGGTCGCTTTATAATTTTAAGTACCTGTATTCGATGGATTTATTTTAAATCCCATTGCTCTGTGTTAGCACTTTTTCTTAACACAACATATTATAATGGAGGTTTTATTAATTTACCTAAGGACATCTTCTAAAAGATCCTAGTCAATCCTATTATCTATTCAAATAAACTCTTTTGTAATCAAACATAAGTACAAAAACAATCCCATTTTAAATCTTGTCTTACCAAACGCTACTAACATTACTTTAAAAACCAAAAATCCACCGCAAAAACGAAAATTTAAATACAGAATGTATTCCAAACCAGCTGACGCAGCTCAGAGCAAATTTACAGCTCTTTGCGAACTAAACGCAGTTGACAAGTATTGGATTCAGGGACTTGTCATTCAAAGCCGCTTATCGAAGCCGCGAGGAGCGGAGCGTCACTCATGTAAGCCGAAATAAACGATCCCTTTCTTCCCTTCCCTTTTCCGGCGAATAAGGTGACAGTTATCTCACACCGCTCACAACCAATAGTCACGGGGTTTTGCCACAGTGTAAGTAAATTGGAAGTTTATTGATGAATGTTTTCGTTGCTTGTTTTTGTGTTTGGATTTAGTATACTGCAACTGTTGTGATAGTTATAGGATGTGTCCGATAGCTTGAAAAAATATTGAAGATATTTTTCCAGGTATAAGCTCAATATTTTAGGTTACAAGAATGTTGAGTTTTGAGACTTTTGTTTTCAGGGAATATGTTATTTTTGGGAGTTTCTTTTTTATATACCTAGGTACGAGAAATTTGTTATATGAACCTCTGGCCAGGATTTCTCAGTAGTCCAAAACTTAACAAAAAATCTCAACTCACATTTTTCTCATAAAAATCGTAGTAAGAACTAGAGAACAAATCAATTTTTTCCAGGATTCGTTTTGTTTCTTGTGTGTGATTTGAACCCAAAAAACGACCTACCAGTAATTCAAAGCTACACCAAAACTCGAAAACTAACGAAGCAAAAAAAGCGTCCACGTCTGCGTCTTGCACCCGTATATACAAACTACACTTTACATGTGAGAGTAAGAATACAAACTACGTGTGTACATGTGTGGGTGGGAATGCCATCTGCGTGTGTACGTGTGTGTAGGTACTACGAGCTCGCGTATGTGTGGGTGCTCATTAGCCGCGGGAGTTTGATTCGGTCACCCCGCCCCGCCACCAATCAATAGCTCCCGGTTTAGCGAATGCGGATTTTACCCGCCGACGTTTGGATCACGGGGATTTTCCTGCTCTTGTTGTCAATTTAATGGTGTTCGGTTGAGTTGCTGTAGAGTTTGTTGTTGTATGAGATATGTTTTTATTATTGTGTACGTTTGATGGTGTAAGTGAAAAGAA
The DNA here is from genome assembly GCF_003590095.1 of Trichoplusia ni. Classification (NCBI taxonomy): domain Eukaryota; kingdom Metazoa; phylum Arthropoda; class Insecta; order Lepidoptera; family Noctuidae; genus Trichoplusia; species Trichoplusia ni. Next base: position 14,934,010 of record NC_039486.1, read on the forward strand.
CATTTTCATTTTTTAATCAGTTTAGGAATTAGATATGATATAATAAATGTTGAACATTTTAAATTTAATGATGAAATGTAGATGTTGGAGAAATAAAGAATAAAAATGAAAATTCGAAATAAAAGTTATATTTCGTTTCGAATCGTAAATCGTTTCGTTGTATTATGAACATATCAACCTTTAGGTATATAAAAAAAAAAAACTATCAGTATTTATTTGACACTACAGTCACTCTCTAGAGCAATATTTCCAACAGTCTCTTGTTTCATAATCACTACAATCTACCACCACATTAAAGTCTACAGTAAAACTCAATATGTATGTAAATTCCGAGTGTTGGGAACATACTGAAAATAAATCGGTCCCAAGCGAGCAACCGCCGCGAGAGTGATAGGATATCGCCGAGACCAATTAGATCGATCAGGAGCAATTAAGCATCTGTTAACAGATTGCTAATTTATCATGCTAAGGGATCGATTTTAAGATGATTTATTATTTGCGATAGTGGTTTGTGAACTTATTTTTGCTATTCATCTTTAAAAAGGTGACTGGTCAAGTGCGAGACGATTTCATGAACCTGCTGAAGAAAACAAATTTGGAAAAAAAATTGTGGTCTATTGTATATTTGTAATACTCACAAAGCTTAAGTTTCGATCAACGATTTAGTCATAACACAAAACCACCCGTTACACACATACAAAAAAGAGAGCGCGGAGGTAGAGCTACTTTCCCTTTTATGATATTTCAATTTACTATCGATTTCCCAAAATGAACGTCTAAATTCACCACCCCAACTTTAAGTAGGTGCAAACATCTCTATTAAAAACAAACTTTGTTCATAATATCAACGACAACCAATTAATAGAACACTTCTCAATTACCATATCGTAAAAGCGACCAACTATCCCCAAATCTCTTCAAATCGCATAATCATTTCCGCGTCCCAAAACTGTCTCAAACCGATAACCTTCGAAACTCAGATCCTGAACGATAACTAATATAGATAAATGCTTCCTTATACCTTGTATCTATAGATAGAGGGTAACTGATCATCAATATACTTCAAGGGTTGTTTCTGCTTATATTTTTGAGTAAGGTTCAATATGGATCACTGTATAATATGATACTGCCATGCCAAATTCTTTCCCCATGTACAATAGGACGAGAGTTTTTAGTGTAAATGAAAGCTTGTTTTGAGTCGGGGTGCTTTTGTGCATGTGACTTGAGTGTTTGTAAAATCCACCGCGACACAAGGATTTAGGATCAATTTTCTTATTTAATTTTAGAGTAACGCTTCTTATTCATATATTATGATTAAAATCAAAATAACTTATCGTTTTTTTTCTTACTTTAGTTACCATCAGAAATAAGCAGCAATTACTACTGGTGTCTCATACCTATAAAATAAATAAATCAATTGAAACGTTATACGTAATAACCTCATAATATGAGGTTACTCCTGAAAAATATGTAATCTATGTGTACGTAAAAGAGGCAATCAGGTATGTATTTTTAAAATTCAGAATAATTGTAATGAATAAAAGCAATGTTGAACGTATAAAAACGTTATCGAATCAATTACACTAGTAAAATATATCAAATCGTTAAAAGTCGTTTATTTATTTGAAATGTATTTGTATATAAAGTCACTATCGAATGCTTTATTAACCTAAACAAATGAAGCATATATTACTTGTATTCATTACCCATACATAATACATATTCAAATAATGGACATTCTCTTACCTACATACACACATTTACATCTATCTACATAACACATTCACGTAAAACGTCTTTCGAACCGTCAAATCAAAAACAAATCTTGAACATCTAACTCTCATTCGTTCAAGATCGAGATGGTTCCAGAATTCGTAGCAGTGCTTCAGTAGGGCTGCCACTCGTCAACTTAGTCTGCGGGGTACTCTGTAGGGTTGCCACAATGTTCCGTCATCAAATTCTTATTAGGCGCTATTTTTACCTGATACGCAAATAGATCTATATTATACGTTTCGTTTTGTAAGCTTATGTGAGCTTGATGGAGCATATAAATGTAGGTAAGTAGTGGAGGAAGTTTCAATATATTTTTGTTTATTGATGTCTAACAGTTTTATGTCGATCATCATCAAAATGTAGGGCAAGTTTTGCTTGTATGAGAAGGGGCAGTGACTAGTCGTGGGTCTTTTATTAAGTATTTATAAATATCAGTATGTTTCTGTTAATGTAAGTCGCATATTTGAATAAATGATTTTTTTATATTTTTTTACTTGATTGAAGAAGTTTAATACGTGATTATTTCAAAAGCGGCCAGTATTAAATTACATTACAATTACATGATCAAGACGAATTTAAAAAGTACCAAAGAACATCGATTTACTGGTTTCCATGACGACTCCAGAACTCGTCTCCGAATACAAAACGTTTTATAGCTCTCAGTTAAGTAGCCGTTACTCAAATATTTTCAGTAATGTTCAGCTCGAATTGGAGCATTTAACTACCCTCCAAGTAACAAACTTCAGTGATAAAGATATCCAAGATGGTCGAATCAATCAAAAAAGTTGAAAGGAATCGTAAAATTTTTAGTACTATATTTTTATATTGTAGCTGACGGTTTTAATATTGCTTTAAAGAGAAATGGACTTGATTACAAGTGAATAGCTTTGTTACAAAGTAAAAGAGTTTTGTTTTGAAACAATGTGAGTGGAATTCTAATGTTATGAAAGTTACTAAAAAGTTTTTTTTGGTACAAACGAATATGAAAGAAATTGTAGATTAAAAAAGACAAGATGTCAGTTGAGATGTTTTTAAGAATTATTATATCAAAAAATTGAGCTGTCATTAATTTATAAACATTTTAATATCTTGAAAAATATTTAAAACATATGTGACAACCCTAAACTTAACCTACAAAGAAACGATTAGGGAAGACGAATTACGATGAATCACCTACTAGGGCTGCCTCCCATATCTATTATCAGTTATAACAGCGTTGTCGTGCGGTATGGCTTAGAGAAACCGAACAACATTAACTTGTTATACTAATGGAGTTCGCGGGTTTGATTCCCTAGCCAACAAGACGAGGAAAGTTGTGAAAAATATCAGTAAAATGTGTGTAACAATATACAATATGTGAATTGCGTAGTGCGTCGTGTATTTTTGGAAGTTGAAAAACACCTGCGTCTGATAGAAAGTATGAAATACTAGCAGCGTCCCACGGTTTTACTCGAATAGTTTTCATACATAGAGATGAGAACATAATAATATGATTGAGTTTTAATGAAATTAAGGGCCAATTTTTCAATCGCCAGATAACTTTTATTCGACGAATATGTTTGACGTTTTGACAGTTTTAGTATAGAAAATATGTCGAACGGCCATATTTATTCCTCAAATAAAAGTTATTTGGCGATTGAAAAATCGGCATTAAGTGATATATTTTGTACGTGGAATAAACCATTTCCGTTGGATAGAGTCGTCATTACCGTCACCTATCTGACTCAATTAAGAAGAAACGACGAAGCAAATTGAAAAATCCAGAAAAATTGTAAAATATTGTATAGTTTGATTTATATCTCGATATATATATCGAAAAATTATTTCAAGTATCATACAGAAATTAAGCTAAACTAAACCTTAATCAGTCTTAATAAGAACATTATCAATATCTTCTGCCACTGATGAGCATTCAGCCGTGGAATTTTCGTTTACTTTATATTAAGAAGGTAAGTTAGTTCGATAGTTATATTAAAAGTTTGTAGACAAACTGCGGGAACTTTCCTTAATAAAAACTGTTTCTTTAAAACTAAGAAACCTTTTTTGCTCTACTATCGTGGTGTTGTTCGTTAGTGGAAGTTTATTTTGCTACTGAATGTCTGGTCAATTAGATAAAATTGAGAAGAATTCAAACTTTAGAAGTAATTATAGTTTATACAAAATGCTTAAAAAGGCTATAATTTGTTTTATAACGGTCTTATTTGCACCCATTTCAGACTCTTGCACGAAATGAGTGTTTTATTTGTTTATCAAAGCAACGTTGAGTTAGTTTATAAACTCATACTGGGTAAGAATTTAGTCGGGTCAACGCGAAAATACGCGCTAGACCACTGTGTCTGCTTCCTGGATTGACTCGACTACTCTTACAATTTTGTTCATCTACTAAACTTATGCTCTTGACAGTAAGAAAACTGCGACGCAACGGCGACTTCATGAAAAATAATATTGGCCACACTAGGAGTTAGACGAAAAGCAATTGTTTTTTACTAGGTGGTTTTTTACCATTATAATGTGAATCCTCTTCACAAAAGTTATAGCGGCATTACTGGCAAAAAAGGAAAACTTAAGAAAATGACAGGTTTCATCTAAAGACATCCCTAAGACTGTGACGACGTGCCAACACCAGTCAATCTCCTAAATAACTCGTTGCGTAAGTTACTTAACGTCACACCAAATTACGGTCGAGAACTTTAAATTCGTGAAGTCTGAAGTCAAGATCCACCTAACAAAGTTCCTTGAGAACTTCGAACTCAACGCGACAATTTATTGAAGACGAAATCTCCTGAAGTATGACACGTCGGAGATAGTTCACGAATGAATTTGAATTTACTTTTCGTGTTTGTCGATACTTTGATTTTTGTAGGTTTGGTAAGAGTTTTTCGTTATAATGATGTTTTTAAATGTGCTGTTGAAATTGGGGTACACATTTCTAATACGTTTTTGTAGCTTCCAAGAATACATACATAGTTTGATCGACGTTATTTCGGATTTGGTTTTAGTTTTCAATACTCATTTATTTTCTGAGAATGGATGGTCCATCTAAAACGCTGCTATTTCAAAACCCTTGATCTTTATTTTTCTTGATCGACAAATAACAAGATAGTCCTTTATTTATTTTGCTGAATACAACTATGTAGTAGGTATAATATATCATGTAACAAAAGCATTTATACAACGAATGCGAAAACATTTAGTTATAAACCAATTTTCTTACATTTTCTGTTAGCCTGATCAGATAGGCAAGTCACGCGAGCCTACAATACAAGACTTCTAATCTACTTTCTATCATTTCTTTTCCACGTTATTCCGATACAATACAAAGGTCTAGAAAACAAACTGGTATCCACTGTCTTGGTTTTTATCCCACTAATGTTCTACACGAAAAAGGACAATAATACACTTGGTATACCCTCGTACAGTCGTATACAGCTGGTATTATAAGATTACTAGATAAATCACATCAGCGTGATTCTGTACCGTTTTTGCGAAGCCACTTCCCGACCTTTTCAATTATATTAATGCCAATGTACTCCGGCCACTTTTCTTTTATTGAGAGAAAAAGTTTGGCGTGCGTTCTCGTATTAAAGACGAAATATTGTATTATACTTTTGTGTAGAACTGTACTTGTTCTTAATACTGTCTGTAAATAAATTAAGTTTAAGTTTTTCTTCTTAAATGTATCTACGTGTGGGTTATAGAGTTGAAGTGTGATCATTATGTATCATCACGTACAAGAAATTTAGAAGCCGCCAACTGACTTGCAGTTTAACAAAATATTATATTAAATTATTGTTACAGGTCTAAGAAAATAAAGAAAAAACTATATTGGTGGAAAGCTCTTCCTGAATTTTTCCATTCGATCGAAATTTTATTCAGTATCTACAACATAATAGTCCTGATCAATTAGGGAAGAAAAATATACTAAAAAAAATGTTGAAATTGCGAACTACCCCAAACCTTGCGAACCACAATGACATTAAAGGAAAATAACTTAGCAACTATGTAATGCATCTTGCAATGTTTTTAATACATAATCATCACAAAATACCTATTAGATCAGGTTTTAGTCATCGGCACTAAAAATACCAATCTCGACTGTTCTCGAACTTTCTTTTTTACTTTAAAAGAAAATTCCCCAGTAATAATAACTTGGGTGTTATAAAAATGATTAATGGATTATTGAAATAAAGACTAAGATTTTCAAATTAATCTAAACTGTGTTAAAAGAGGATATTACATTTTTAGGATACTTATAATTATGAAAACGAGGGGATCGGACTAAGCTAAGTAATTAATATTCTTTTAGTTCTCAGATTATTTTGAATACCAGGTATTTAGTTTCTATTTTATTAATCTAATTTTCTGCTTGGGCTTAAAAATTTTATAAGAATTTTTGTAATTACTTTATTTTTAGTCAAAAATGATGTAGGTAGCTAAGACAAATTAATTTCTTACTATTTTTTTTTTGGCTTTGAAAAAGTAAATTTTTCACAGTACTCTCCAGCCTGTCCACTGCTGAATAAAGGCTTCGTCCTGTGCTGCTTGCATCCAACCTTTACGTGCGATCTTGACCAGATACGAAAAGAAGATGCCGTTTATTTTAGTACTGATCATGCTTTTTATAACAGAATTGACTTTGACGGTTTCACAGAATAATGAACTAACGAGTCCTTAAAATAACAGTCGGACAAAAATACAGCAAGATATTCTTAAAGGCTGGTCTCTTTAAGAATATCTTGCTTGCTAAAGATTATTTTTCTGACACTCATTTATTAGCCAATTGCCTGATCAGTTTTGGTCGCAACCGAAGCTGGCAGCTGCTGGCTCAAGTTAGGTTAGTTAGGTCCGAAGCTACTTGGGATTTCCCGATACATTCGCGTGAATTAACTGTTTGTCTCAATTCAACAAGACATTTATTATTTTTTACTAAACTCCACTTAAATTTAGTCATTTAATTCATCAACAACTTCATATTCATTTAAAAGCAATGAGATGAGACCAACAGAAGCAGCATCTATTAATACAAGTCTATCTACATAATACTTGGGTAATGCATACACAGATTTGCCACGCATGTGCTCGGCAACATCGCTTGACCTATACTGTAATCAATCTGTTGATTCAACTGAGATTGAATAATTGATGAAGTTAAGGCAATTATAGTGCCTATAGACAGAAATCTTGTTTCGAGTAAATAGAGAATTTAATTTATTCGATCAATAATTTGAGTTGATCGACGTTAAGTCTTATAGCCTTCATTTTATAGCAAGATGCCTTTGCCCGACATTGGGATGGTATTTAGCTTGGTATTTTTAATTTTGTGATTTATTTATGTTGTGTAACCACATCCTTTGTGGAGAGTAAAATGTCAGTGTCCGTCTATGGCCTTTTAGTTCCCATACGACTAGACCAATTTTAGCATTGTGTAGTTAATAGTCTACGAGTAAGTGAGTAAGATAGTCAAAGCTTGAGAGCAGGCTTCCAGTCCTTACCGGATTATAGTTAAGATGATACTAAATAGATCTCCTGTTTTGAAGATCTACTTAAACTTCTGCACAAATCATTTCAAATCTATTTACGTCGTTTAGTGTTTCCTTTTCAAATAATATGACGTTGTTAACACTTTTACCATAAATAACTATGCTAATACTGAAGGTACCTGACATAAGAAGAACACCCATACTCCACCCTTTCAATTGTTCAAACTTTCCTTCCAATATTTGTCGTTTCCGTGTTTGACGTTTAACTATCTATCACGCTGCCATCTTGAAATATCCGGCGTATTGAGATTGATCGCACCTCTTTCTTCGCACCTGCTTGCTATTACTTCTTTGAATATTATAAATGGCCGCTGTCAGATTTAAATGGCAGCTAGCCGCGCTATTTTTTGTATTAATTACTTTTGTAAATGGAAGGGCAAGACAAGTTTGTTTATGTCTGTTAACGTCGAGATTCGTTTTGACAAAGTAATGGCGCTTAGTTTTTAGGGCTTAGTAATTAAATTAAAGTGCTCGTGAACTTGAAGACCTGTAAATATCTGGGATCTAGATTGTCTTGTTCAAATTGAGATGATGTCATCAATTATATTAATTAGTCACAGCTTGCCCTGAACCTATTTATGTTCGTCGTTGTGACCGGTCTAATTATTTAGACCTTGCTACTTTTCACTTTTATACGTGATTTTCGATTCTGTTTCGAAAATTCTTCTCAGGATAGTCAGATGAAATGTCGAATTCAAAGTTTTCAAACAAAAACATGTAAAACTGGGGATATAGCCTACTAACAGAATAAATTATGTCAAATGATTTTACTTCATATCATTACTTTTTATTTAACTCTCCTCGAGAAATATATTATTAAGTTCGAAGGTTTTAAATCTTCAAGCATTTTTACTTTAGGTTTCTATTTTAACTAATCCTCTTAACTCGTTTTATATCTCGAATAGGATACGATTGCCGAACGCGTGAGCAACAATTTATAAAGCTGATGGCTTTTTCTGTGTAATTTAACTGCGCAAATTTTCTCAAGAGGGTTTCGGGTTACTCTACCTCCAAACCTATTTGAAATGAAAACACCTACAAAATTAACTAGCCTGCTATTAGTTGTCAAAATGAAAAAAAGTGAATATGGAAATAGATATCCACATACGTAAGCTATTACAATATAATGGACTTTAATTGGTTTCATATTTTGTAAAAAGCTCAAAGGTACACAAAATCAGAAGACAAACAATGACACCTGAATCTGGAGTCTTTCAATTACGCGTCACACACAAACAAATAGTTCTATGGTTTCACAGTTTAACCAATAGATTTAAACAGTATTGTAAACAAACTCCTTTCAAGAATTGTGATCGTGTCGCCGCGCGACATCCCACCTCTATCGTAATGTGGGCCAACCCTTTACCCTTTGCTATTGAATTTTATTCCACATTTCTATGTAAGGAGGTTGCGTTGCCCTATTTCTGTGGAGTAGGGGAATTAGAAATAAGAGCAGAATATTACTTATTTATTTTACTGTACTTAAGCTGGATTTGAAACAGCGTGTAGTAAAGTAGCAAATCTAGTTTACTTGAAAGCATTTTCTTTTTAGTATTAAATAAGGTGTGGATGGAAAAAGCCAATAAATAAAGTCTGCATCTAAAAGAACTGCTTTGAGGCTGTTTTAGAGCAAATTATTGCTTATTATTTTTCTGAAATATAACGATTATTATTTAAACAATGTATGAAAACAATTATTGCAGCAGTATGAAACCTGTGAAAATTGATGAATTATTCATAAACATGGCAAATGTTAAATTTAACTAAAATTACAGCTGTTCCTGCTCATACAAATCAAAACATCGAATCAGTTTGTAATTGAATAAATAGTGCTATTACAGCTAACAGCATAATTACTGAATGCAATGTAAACATGAAAACCGGGGCCATAGACCGGGGGCATTAGATAAATTCTACTCAGTTTGTAACAGTCAACTCGGCATTTGAATGTTAAATCGTTTTCGAGTGGTTCCGATTTGAGACCGACTGTCACACAAGTGAATTTAAAAGTGAAATCCTGCTGAAACGATTTTATTAAAACGAGTGACATTGTCGGAGGGATTTCGTTGGTCGAGTGTGATGACGGGAAATTTTTAGGTAGGTATGTGATTGGAAATATTGGAAGTATGAAAATTAGATGTTGGATATCTTGGATATTTTTAGCTGATTACGTTAAAGTACTTGGACTGTATAAGATGTAGATTTGCGCAATTCGCGAATTTATTATTATATTTGTGTTAATATAAATCAACATCCTTAGTAAAACACAATTATTTAATATATTAAAAAAATATAAACCACGATGGCAACTAGCATTTCAACAAGATAATAATAGAGCTTTCGTCAATAACTTATATGATGACTTAAAAGGAAACAAAGTGAAAACTACATGTCGTCATATCAGTATGACGCAAACAAAATATAAAACAAAACATACTATACATATGTTTAAATAGAACTATATCAGCATTTTTGAACAAAGGCCAGTAAAAACAATGTTTTCATAGCTCGACAATAATTCATACCGTCAAGTATGAATGCCTACCAAAACGTTTCATGCATATTTTCAGCAGTTTTTTTATACACAGACAACAGATATAGACTTTATAGTCGAAGTCGAATAAATTGGTTTTTCACTAAAATAGTAGTATTTTCACGTGAGCGTTAAGTTTATAAGTTAAATAACAAACTTCATCATGATTTGCTACCTCATCACATTATATTGGTTTTGCCTGATTATAATTTTTAATCTATATAACCCTCTGACTACAATGGTTCATGAGGCAATGGGTGGTGACCAACGGACAGACAGCGTAGCTTTGCTAATAGGGTGCCGTTTAATTTTTTAGTACGCTAGACTAAAAACAACAACCATGTATTATAAAAAAAAAGTTTTTGATAACACGAAGTTAGTTTATCGAAAACCTTCTTTGAAACGAAACGCGAACGTACACCACAAATAATTGCAGAGCAATAGCGATGCCTGGATGGAGCCACGCTATATACAATTGTTCCAGAATTTTCTATTCCAAAATACCTGTTTTAACTAAGCAGAGCTATGAAGGAGTAATTATGAAAGCTCGATATTTTCAGTTTACAAAGAGGTTACGAAACAAGGTACTGTGAAATAGAATCTTCCCTGTTTTATTAGACTTGGTTTTAAATAGTTGGAGCATTGCATTCTGATATTAAAATGAATTGCATTTGTGAAGGTTTTATGAGTAAAAAAAGTTTTTGTAGGTTTGAACTGTCTTTTTACAGAATACAAACCCACATTTGCAGTGTCTTTTAATGAATTAACTTTTCTATGTTTGTTTGTCTGTGGTAGTAGGTCTATGGTACATATCAGATGAATGTATTTTAATATCTGGATTCATGACCATACTTGTTATAAGGTTAATGAAATCTATGTAGGTACAAGCTGTGTGAACTGCTATTCTTTTTTGAAATTTGATTTTCTTGTTGCATTTCATATCCAAAAAAGTTTCATCATTATGACGAACATGGTAGATAACAGATGTTATCTCGATAATCAAGAAAAAATCTCGAGAAGTTTCCAAGGATTCTAACTGTAACTGTTACATTTAATTTAGTCTTTAAATAGGAGTAAATAAAACATTGCTTGGCTACTATTAAATAATTCGCGAGATAAGTATGCGAGTGCTTCGTGGAAACGTAAATTAGATATTGTATTTGTAAGGTGCTAGCCTTTTGAATAACGTGTCGCGTTCCTAGAATCTCTTTTAAATACAAGATATATGTAACTCGTATTCGAGTAATTCTATGTGTTTGTAAGCATGAAATTTCTTGTCGGTTCTTATTAATAAAAATAACATTTTGCAACCAAGCAACTAGAGTCATTAGTGAAGCATTTAAAAAGTGCAAGAAAAACATTTGATTCTGATGCTTTTGGTATGCAACAAGACTCAATCATAAATGTAAGCTCATGTGGAATTTTCATGAATAGTTTCTATTCGGAAAGGATATCTTTAAAATGGTCTTGGTGTAGTGACAGGCTTGGTAAGCTGAAATAGGTTTGTGAAAGCGGGAATGCTTTTGTTTTTAAATAATGCTCGCTGTCGTATAGCCGACAGGCATACAGCTAAATATGCTGCACATAAGTGAATTATTTTACAGCGCTTTATCATGAAAACATTTTGATTGCTCGACGTTTTTAGCTTTTGTATTGCTAGCTTTTGTATTGTAAAAGATATACGAGAGATCGTTGGCTATAAAGAAGATTACTATATTATAGAAATGTTTTCAACGGAAATTCTTGTGGGATTCTTAGAAAAACATCAGTGGGCCATATATGTTTAAACGATCAAAGTAAGTCATCCAATCCCAAAAGATATGACGCGTCAGTGAACTTTTTGAAACATAATTATGAATGAAACCCACAAGTTATTTTAAAATTTTAAACCTGTCAGATGCGAGTCGAACTCGTGACACTAAGGGTTCCGTAAAGAAAAGCAAATCAGTTGAGTTACAAATTGATTGGGGGTTACCGCAACGCAACAAGCGTTGCTTAACGAACGATCTTTATTTTTTTATGGTGAAAACAGAACTGTGATATTTTCAACCGCCCGTCTATCACAGGTCATAACATACAAACATGGTGCAAAACGGACTGACGGTGGTACCTCATTAGTAGGGTTCCGTTTCAAACCTTTGAGTACGCAACCGTAAAAATACTTAAATTAGAAATTTGATTAAATTGACTCCCACTCACAGCCCAATAATCAGGTTACAATAACACGTTTACTTCTGAATCCGTACGAAGGGATTACAATAATATTCGGTAGGTACAAGGTTGAAAATACCCTAGATAAGCATATTTTCATTAACCGCCCACGGATCGTACCTTTTGCCTTTACATGTAACTGATTGGTAGCAGTGATCATTACGAGGTTTACCAACGGTCTCCGTACACGTCGCAAGTCTTCTATAGCAGACGATGTTTCAAACAAATTATGGTTTGCTGAACAAAATTGTCCTGTACCTCTAATGACTAATCGGTGGCTTGATCTGCCCTTAAAGTAAAATCTAAACATAATTATCAATAACATGTTAAGAAAGAAAAATAAGAAAAATCGTCGGCATCTTAAACAGACTCTTCATGAATCACGACGAGTAAAGAAGTACCGCTTTTGAATAAAAATCATGACCCAGACAACGTGAGCTTCCTCAGGTGATAGTCGAGGCGTTTGACTACTTATTAAGTCATTTGCACTTGCGACTATCGGGACAAGGATTGCCGTATCGACCTCCTGCGAGTCGGTCGTAAGGTAAATCCAAATATTTATTTAGAGCATTAATTTATATTGTTAAATAATAAAGCAGAATATTTAAAGGTAGGTAGTTGATGTTATTTATGTACTTTTTTTAATATAAAGGTAATCATAAACTACGGTGTACGACGACCTAGTCAGCTCGCAAACAATGGCACTTGCCGGCTACCCCTAGATTACCACACCATTGTGCCAGTTTCACCACAAAAATATACAAGGCACAAGTACTGACGGCAACAAAATTTAATGAACATACTCCATATTTTCAACTACCGAAAATGTTAGTACCTCTTTCAAATCTCATTCTTCAGCAAGTTTTGATAGTCTGCTTTTGTTAGTTAACACTAAGCATTATATTTGGTCATGATAAAGACTCTTGTAAATCTCACAGCGTTCATGAACTTTTGTTGCTGCCTGTACTCCAACGAGACTGCGTAATATTTTTTTCGTTAATGTCACATAATGCGCCGAGGAAATGTGAGCGGAATCTGGTAATGTTACATTGTGTGCAAATGTTACATTCACAATGATAGAAAAATTATGTGTTTATGGAAGATAAGTGAGTGAATTGAAGTGACGATTGAATAAAGCGTTTTCAGGTAAGTTTACTTGCACGAAGGGACTAGGTAAGTAGGATTGCAAGTTAAGGTATTAAGTATAATAATATATTTTACCTATATGTAAATTATGTATAAAAGATATGTATGTCTAAGAGCAAGTCTATGTTTCCTTTGTTGCAACCTAGTTTGTGGCAAATTTTCATTTAGTTACGACTTAACAATTGAAGGTATAGATACTTTACTATTCAAGTTTATTCATTTCGAGAAATAATACCAACATCGCAACAGACATACAACATACACAAACAAAAATCAATACAACCAAAAATATACCAAACAAACTAGGAGAAAAATACCCAATCCCTCAGCACGGAAACCAACAATAAGTCGTTGCAATAAAACGTAACATTCAATAAGACGGCAATGTATTCCGTTGTAACCGTTATGAATATCAATAGAAGTGTTCCCACCCTATTTTGTGTAAACTGAAATACCGCAAACGACTCCATCGCGAATAAAATGAATGTTATGGCGTTACGTTGTCTGGAAATACTGGCATATTGTAAATTTAGGTAGGTGTAGAGGTGTATCTTTACTAAAGTGTAATATTAGTCTACATAGCAATTGGAAGTAAACACAAAAGTCACCATACCAATTTTTGTGTAACTGTGAAGTTTTTTTCTATATTTAAGAAGTAGCTGTTGCCCGCGTTTTCGTCCACGTGGTATTTTCCGCGTTTTTCCCACATTTTCCATTGTATCTTCGCTCCTATTAGTCGCATCGTGATGTTAATAGTCTATTCAACACAAAAATATTTTTTCGATTCGAACCCGTAGTTCCTGAGATTAGCGCGTTCAAACAAACAAAAAAACTCTTCAGCTTTATAATATATTTGTTCGAGCGCCTCATGTTTACATCGTAGCAATGACTCACTCATTAGTATTAAGTAAATATTAAGATTACATTAATTCATATTTGTTGCATCGTCACATGCATAACCTGTTATCTTTTTTCACTCCATTATACACGCTCGCAAGATCAACATCATTTTTAAAAGTAGTTTCATTTATGAATCTGAATCCTGAATTCCCAACATGGTCCTTCGAGCCGGATTATCTGAAGATCAGTTAATATTATTTATTGAAGAAAATTAAGGAATATTTAACCAGGATTTTTAATTAAATAACCGAAACAACTGTTGGCTGTGAAGTTTGCGAAAGGAGCACAAAAACTATGTGGTGTTAATTTTAGCATTATTATAATCTCGGAACCCAACACTCTAATCAGGTATTCTTATTCATGTTATTAGTGGATTCTTCAGGTTAGTGTACCTATAAGTTTTTATATTGTTAATTATTAGATTATCCATGTGCAATTTCATTACGATTGTGAATAGTGTTTTTTTTGTCAATGTACTGTAATTAAATTGAAACTAATACTTATTATTGGTTATTGTTAAAAGTATAGTAATTATTATTACGTTATTTCAATTTAATTAACAGTGTGCAAATTGAAAGTTAAATTAAAATTTGTGTGACAAGTTATTCACAATCAGTAGGTAGGAATTTGTAGGTTCCTGTGTACTTGGTATTACAATATAATATTTAGTGGAGTGTTAGAGTACCTAATAAAAACTTTGTTACTTGAGATAGCTAAGTTAACAATCAAATAACGCATAGGTTAAAGATAGGAATTACGTAATTATATTTACATTTTGAATACCGGTACGGTACTTATTTTGAATAACCTATAAAAAATCTGAAATTCATTTATTTGATTAAAGATTTTTATTTTTTCAATCATGCATCTGAAAGAAAAACAAATCGAAAAAAAACTAAAAATTAAACAAAAATTTAATTAAATTTTATGTACAAAACTATTACATTGTTTGCATTTAAAGTTAAAAACGTGCTTGAATTTAAGTGCGCTACTTTTATTTTCGACTGTGTAACCAAATAAAATATGTTTTAATGGAACACACACTATTAACAAAATGTTTGCGATCCTTGTTTAAGAGGCTTAGCAGTCAGCAAACACTATGAAATTGAAATAGCAATTGACGTTGGGGTTGTTGACCTTCATCGCAAATACTCGGCAGTTATTGCAAGTTGACAATTGTTCGTGAAAGTTATAAAGATTTACTATGAAGAATTATTGAAGTTCGATTTAGAATACTTTCATGAATTCATCGTAGGCTATATTTCGAAAAGTACATTGTACATGTACATTGAAGTGAATTAAAAAAATCCCTAACATTATTGACGATCTTTGGACTATACCTGTGAGGTTTACAATTGTATGTTTTTAAATAAAATCTCCTGTATTATTTATTCGCATTTGTCCAATACGCTATACCGTCTTGAGAATTTCGTTACCACTTAACCTAGTATACTAAAAAGATTTCCAACCTAAATATTTTCCATCAATGAAATTTAACAAACCACTTAAACAAGCTGTCTATCTATAATAATATCATCATCATCATTCACAGCCCTTTCCATCCTACTTCTGGCCCGCACGTGCCATTCTCGGTCCCGTGCCAGTCGATTACATAGTTGGCAACTATTCTAAGAGGTTCCAATCTTTCAATACTAAGGTGATTTAAAATGAATGAGGTGAGCCAAGTTGCGGTCGTCCTCAACCTTCGGTCCACGTTCCAAGAATTAAATCTTCTGCAAATCCCTCGTTATCTTTCGAAACGAAATGAATTGGATAAATTGTAACTATACCGGATTAATTTTGTTCGGCTGTAACATTCTGTCTATTATTGTAGGTGATCAGGCTGGGAGCGTAGAGCTCTCTTACGTAGGTATCGTTAAATAGAAATTGGCTATATACATTTGAATAGCGCTATCTCTGTTTAATTGCTGTTTTGCGACATACTCGTTATTATGTAAGGCATTTGCATTCAAATTAAAGCTAAGCTTTGACATCGATTTATGTGATGTTATCCTAAAATTACATGTAATGATGTATTTTTTCTGCGTAGAAACGGTAATTATTAATTAAGTCTACCACTTTACAAATTAAGTTGACCTGTTAAATCCATGACTCCGAAGGCGAACGCTCTGCACTATTCTTTTGTATAGTGCACAGTGCATTTTTTCTTAAAGAAATACTTATGCGTATTTTTAGATATTTTCTCAAGTTAAATTTTTCATCCAAGTCATAAACGGCCAATAGTTTTTATTAGTTCTCACTTATATCATGACCATTATTTGAAAACATGCAATAACGAAACAGCGTATTACCGTGTTTTGTATTCTTAAGTTGACCTTACATAAAAGCACGTTTTCAATTCATTCGACACTGAAAGTACATCCAACCCTTGAATTGTATTGTCCAGGTAAAGTTGGAAGCGCAGCTAAGGGTCACCACGCGTGACGTTTAAAGCTTATTAGCCAGTTTCGCTGTCTTGCTTCCTCGCAAATGTCGTGTGTAATGACCCTAAACGTGTGGCCAGTAAGCAAGAGATTCAAAAAAGAATACTCGATTATGAAGAATGGTTTTCGAATAATAACATATTTATTCAATACAATGTTACAAAAGTTAATGCAAGTAGGGTATAAATATTATTATTCATGTTTATTGTGGGCAGTCCTGTTTACTATTCAGAATTTGTTTATTTTCTTTTAAATTTAAAAGTTCCTAATTAGTTTGAACATCATAACATTGTCGCTGGCTGTGCACCTATAATGATATCACTAATTTAATTTAAATCATATTTTAATGAGCCCACTAGAATAACTGTTACTTCCTCTACTTGTTTTAGATAACAATTTTTCAAACCGTAGAAATACTAATTTTCAGAGATTACCCGGATTTAACCAGATTTAAGATCAGACTATCTGGGTCAAGTGGTCTCAATTAAAACTCAAATATTGCCTTTAAATAAAATAATATTGTTATTGATCCGTGTTTCCATAGGCATGTTAGAGATTATTTCTTTACTTTGTAGCATACCTGGAGTCGAACCTATACCTTTGACATGACAGTCCATCGGTAATACCACAAGACTATCACTAGTTTATGTAAGTAAACTTTTATAAAAACAATATTTATTTTGTCTTATAAAGTATCTTTGCCTGTAAAATCTGTACCCCGCTGTTTTCGTAGCCCACAGCGACGTGTCGATCCGGTTCACATTCATTAGCTGAATCGTGCACCGGCCACGCTTAACGTTTATGTCCTCTGACCCCACTGTCATGGTAATGAGCTTCGCTTTTTATGACCTCGACTCGTGTTATGTAAGTCTGTCTGTTACCTCCTATGGACTAATGAAGTCCGGTATGTTTGTGTAAATGTGGATCATCTTACTCAGACATACTAATGAAAATTTATTTCAGCGTAAATGCTGGAGTTGTTTTCACTTTATTTTATGGTTGTTACAACTTTTTCCTTTCATTTCATACAATTAGTTCAACTGCTAAAATGTTTCATTCAATTTAGCAGTTTTAGTGAGAATGTCGATAGTAGTATTGAGCTGTTATTTATATTTTTTCTGTTACGAGAAAACTTCATGGGAAGAGACCCCGTCCACAGGTCCAACATGCAGAGGCCTTGTTGAGAACTTTAATCTAAAATGTGATGGGGTATCTACCAGGGGCCATCCACCCCTGCTCTATAAAAGAACAAGCATGGACAGCCCAAGGTAGCCACAAAACTATTGTAGTTTGTGGTGATAAAACTAATTTGGGCTATTGGCACATGATGTTTATTGTTACCATTTATCTTACCATATTGATTATCTACACTTAAGCTCCTTCAGTTGTTAGCTTACTAATAACAATAACATTCCTAAGATAGTAATTAAACATTATTCTGAACGTTGTCTTCTTCGTTAAGCCACATGTGCTCTGTTGACCTCACAAGAGAATTTAAGCGTAATAATAAACGTATGACTAACTCCTATTCCCTTTGTTTCGAAACTGCAATTGTAACTTAATTAATTCGTGTGTAAGTTAATACCACGCAATTATGCCGAGTATTACCACTGTTGTAGAATGTTCTAGAACAAAGCTACTTCGCCAAGCGAGGAACACGTGAATAATTGAATTTAAACTAACTAAAAATTGTTTTGTGGACCAGCACACAAAGCCACTAATCGAAAAAGGTTGGCAATTCAATCAGTTTAAAATGTTGTGAAATAAAAAGGGGTTTTAATTAAAATTGTGTTGGAGTGACATGCTTGTATGTGACCTACAAGGAAAAAATATACCTAGCGTAGTGTTACGAAAAGTGGGAATCACTTTGACTCGTAAAATATAATAGATGGATGGGTATGATTTGGAAAAAATAAAGGAGCAAAATTCATGGTGTTTCTCCATTAAAAGGTAAATGGCACACTGTTACTAAAAATACGCTTTCTGCTATCCGTCTATCACTTAGCTGTACATGAACCACAAAAGCTAGGCAGTTGAAATTTTCACAAATGATGCATTTAAAAATGTTTTCGATGTCGTGAATCCGACATGTATTAGACCGATATATTAACTTAATCTACAAGAGCTTTGGTACGGAACATTACATAGTACCTATTTAAAAGCTGTCTACTCCATAATATCATGTATTGTGTGAACTATTTCCAATTCAGTTATTTACTCGGACGCTTAGGTTCGCCTATTGAGCAGAATTGAGAAGCAAACAGATGTAACAATGACATTCGGAGAATACATTGGCTTATTAATTAAGTAATTAATTGGTATCCATTCTCTTAATCCGCTGTCTGATTAGTAATTAATAATTTAATTAGAGCGACAGAGAATGCCACACTATTTCGAGTTGTTTAGTAAAATTGAATTTTGTATTTGCATCATATTTGCATTAAATACTTACTCATATACATTATGATTAGCTTCAATAACCCACTGCTGGGCTCTCTCTGCTGGGCATAGGTCTCCCCTTGTTAATGATATCCTGTTCTGTCTGTGGCTTATTGCTATACTTAAGTATGAGAATACTTAATAATACTACATGAGAAGTAATCAATGAGAATCTGTATTTCTATTCCAGATGATGTGATCATATCTAAACGTTTTAAGGTATAAATAATCATGATTGCCTAATTGAGTCAAAAACAGAGTCTTTTTAACTTTTGACCGCACAAATAACCGAGTGGTTAAGGTCACCACGTCGCTTTGACCTGATTCGATCCCCGCGTAGGCGGGGTGTGATCTGATGCTTGTACTAAGCCTGGGTGTCTTTGTGCATATGATTTGTATGTTTGTGAAACCCCCTCAGTATAGGAGTCCTTTTCTTTAAATACAAACAATAAAAAAACACAAATTTCAATGTTAACCCAAAAAAAGGACGAGGTGCAAAAAAAAACAAAAGTAAAAAAAAAAATGCTATCTTCATAAAAGATAATTTTTCGCCAAATATCAGGGCGATGCTTAATGGTCTGTAAACACAAACCAAAATTTTTAGGTTTATATTTTCAGGACTCAGCTTTTGATGAAATAAAATAAAGTCTAATCGCGCTTCATAGTCCACTGGTTCGGTCTACATTTTCATCAAACACAATTTTCCAACATCCAACCAATCATTGTATTAAATTGGTTGACAAATAAAATTATTCACGAATTCTATCATTTTTATAAAAAGGATATAGGAGACAGATAATATAATTAAAGAGGGTCGAAAAACTAACATACATAAAGAGAGGAGTTTATAAAAGAACAATAAATTGGCAAGAGTAGTTCAATATTCATCACAGTAATCGTGATATTATTTTTTTAATTTAGCTGTATGTAATTGACTGTAATTATACATCATTAACAAAATATATATTTTTGTCATTATTCCTGTTTACTATACTTACCATTAATATCATTCCATATATAACACCTCTCACCACAAAACAGTTAAAAAAATCCTTTTAACTTCAATAGACCTGTACAGTTTATTATATAAACATTTCGACAGAATACGAAATATGTGGTCAGCGGAGTGAGTCCACTTAAGTGCGGAGCTGGCCCGGTCCCCGGCGTGTTCCGGCTGACAGGATTAATATTATGCGTTCCTATGTGCAGTAACTGTATTTTAACTTCACAACTGTTGCCATGGCAACGGAACCGATTCTATGGGAATAAGTAACGAGTACTCTGGCGTTTTAAGGGGTTGTTGTTTATGTTTTAAGTTTTCTTCTTGTGGGATGAATTTCGAGTGATAGATTGGCATTTGAAATTTTCACAGATAGTGTGTTTTTAAGGTCGCGAACGAATTTCGAGGTTTCACAAGGTTGTTACGGTCATAAATAGGAGGGTGACCAATTAATTTATTTGTCACCCTAGCGTTGTCTTTAGACTATTTCACAAAACCATCAGTGTCGCGAGACCCACTTGCACTTGACCGATTTTACTTTATTCAACTTACCTAATAAGAATTTGTTTCATTTTAAAAATGCCTCAATTGAGTTGTTTTAATATAATTAAATATTAATAACGCGAATTAAACGGATTCTCAAAAACTTATTTTTATTACTGAAATACATTTAAATGTGAGCAATATTTTGTGTTAAGGCGAATACATTTCTCGACAATGTCGTTGTAACCAGACACAATGAAGTGTTTATGAAAGTGAACGAGACCTTAAATACTCGCCGTGAACAAGAGATTAAGATAATTTTGTTTCATTACGTATGTGAATTATTCATGGTCTACAATATAATTAAAATGCGCTTTAAAATGTATTTCCAGGTATAGGCGATTTTATGTTATACGGTGTTTATGTTATGCCTGGTTTATATTGGTTAAATGATGATGAGTAATTGTTGATATTACTTTTGTTAAAATATAAGATCACAATATATAATTTTGCTTGACCTATCACCCCGTCAAGATGCAAAACTATTTCAGTTGTAACAAAGGGAAAATGTAAAAAACCACTAAGAGTAGTGCCGTTTTTTTACTCGTAATACCTACTCTTGCTTTGAATTTTTTTTAGCTTCCATGTGACTTTTAAAACCTTGTAAACTATGGACAAATATATGGGCGCTGGCTGCTGGGACCGCGGAAGCCCTAAAATGGTGGAAATATAATAACATTGTTGGTAATTATATTTTTGAGCCGTTTGGGGTCGAAACGTTCGGGACATGGGGACCAGGTGCACGAGTTCTTTATAAAGAACTCGCAAAGCGTTTGGTCGACTCTACACGTGATCAGAAGGCTGGTCTATATTTTGCCCAAAGAATTAGCATTGCCATACAACGTGGCAATGCAACCAGCCTTCTGGGCACGTTTCCCGACTTTGGCAGGGATGAGGATGTCTTTTTTGATGCTTTGTAAATAATGTATATTTTTCTTTTTATATTAATATAGTTTTAAAAATGTAAATATTAGTTTAGTTTAATTTATTGTAATAAATAAATTGAATGTTTAGAATACATTCTATTTAATTGTACAAATTGAGACTTGCTATTAAAAAAAAACAAAGTATCTTTAATGAGTAACTCCTTGAGGCTACAAACCGTCATAAAACAAACAACTCACAAATACAAGCCGTACAGGATATTGCAGAATCTGTAGTACAAGATCTTTGACCTGGTGGTCACATGCAACTGTACAGAATCAGAATAACAGATTTATTTCCTGTGGGGGAGTCCCAGTGCTCGGAATTGTTCGATAAATGACAATAGACTGCGGCGAAACGTGATTGTGCACACCTGCCCACCCCCGCAGGGAGTACAGTCGTGATTATATACACACAAATAACAATGCAGTGTATATACGTAACTATTGTTTGGGAAAATGAGGAAATAGTTGACAGGAAAGTTGTTGGTCAGGTATCTTTGACGATATTACAATAAAACTTTGATTTTACGAAATGGCAAATAAATAAAAAAATACGTTGTTGTAGAGTAATAAATAAATAAATTGATAAAAATAAATTCAAATCAGTATAAAATACTTTAAAACGTTTAAATAATTAGAACTATAATATAGATTCCAATCCTTAATCTATATATATCTATACATATAATAAAATTGTAGAAAAGTGAAAACTGTACATTGAATATTTTTAAAAAAGAATAATTGCAGGTTGGTCTACGAACGATTCCGATGCCGAAAATATGATTTTTAGAATTTTTGTCTGTTTGTCTGTTTGTCTGTTTGTCTGTATGTATGTCCGGAAAGATCTCGGAAAGTACTGGATGGATTTGATTCAAATTTTCAGAGTATATCAACAAGAGGTCCGGTCAACATACTTTTTACTTATTATCCCGCTTTTCGTTACATGGGGTGAGCAGGAGCCTTTTATATCTATAAACAAATATCAAATTATCTCATAAACCACTGAATATATTTCGTTCAAATTTTGCATGAACCTTATTGTACACATGATACAACAGATATACAAAAACCTTTAAGCTACTATGCAGGGGGCATGAGCAGTAAAGTTTTAAATTTTTGGACTCACCCGTAACATCGTGTAATACAATTATGAGGTGTATTTTCACCCCATTAAGTAGTAGGCAGCACGGTCATCAATTTACACAAAAAAAAACATCACGCTATTTATCTTAAGACTTTTGGCAGAGCAATAATAGGATTTTTCGAAAATAAATCATTTTCACAAAATTAGTCATTATATTCTCTTTCAAGTCTGATATAGGCCTACCGCGACTATTTCACAAGTAAAATAAAAGACACATAAACTAATACGTTTTTTATGTAATTGTTACCGTAATCGTTACATTCTTGAAAGAAAGGAACTTAAATTATTTTTATTTTTATTGATGTACTAAAATGTCTCAAGTTCAAATGTGGAATGCCGTAGTATGATTTTGTATTTATTTAGGATAGGTGTATATACTTATGTCTTCAAGATCAAAACATTCTTAGTGACACTCAACCCAAAGTTGCATGTAGTTCACATTGATCTCAACTATAAATATGCAACGATAAATTACTGAACGACACAGTTGATTGGTTGGTTTGGTTCATCTGTAACAACTAGCAACAAAAAAATAAACTTTCAAACAAAACAAGCCTTTCAAACAATGAAATAATGTTTTCTTAAATTTGCAACATTACATAGGTCAAAAGTATTTCGGATAAAAAAAGCCCAGAAAACTTGCATAAAAACTGCATAATAGGTATGCAATGTGACAGATCTATAAGACCAAAGCTATCAATGAATAGACATTATGTATCTATTGATAGAATAATGTCTACTGATACCTGGGATTTTTCAATATTTTATCGATTTGATCGTTCTACATCCGCCATTATAGAGACCGCACACGTGGCCCTTCCAAAAATTCCTTTAACAATTTATTGTAATCTCTACTTATTTAAAATTTTCTTCTTTCGTAGCCTGGTAAAAACAGGGGAAGGAACGAGACTGAATGAGTTTCTGAGATTCCAAAGCTAAGCCGACGAGGATTAGGAACATATTTTGGAAATTTCTCCAATAAGGCTGATTGTGTAGCTATCAGCACTTACATCCGTCACACAATGTCTGGAAAATTCATTTTGACTGTCGGTATCGACAGCGTAACCTCATAACCAACCTCATGTAGTCTTTATTTAAGTTCCATTTATGCAGTAGGGATGACGGTATTTTACTTCAAGGATCGTCAGGTAGGTTAACGAATAAAATACGTAATTTTTCTTTGTAAATTGGTACAGTAAATAGAACTCATGCGCATGAAGTCACTTTTATGTTCATATTTTGCTTTGTCGTAACATCATAAATTACACATATCCTATACTTTAGATTTTTGTCATTGTCAATTTAAAAAAAAGGAGTGTCCGATATTTATTTTATTATCTCGCTATTTATTTATCAGCAATTTAAAGGCAAATCATGATCAAAACACCAGGGGGCCAAGATAACACGTTTACAAATTTTTTATTTTAAAAATATTCCAAATGTTTGTGAGGAAGATCCGTTTTAATATTAAGAGGACAATCAAACATAACGTGTTTCAGGAAACCGTTTATCTGGGTGCAATCTTATGACACTATGTAAAATCCACAGTTACCGAGCCCGACTCTCACTTCACCAGATCCGTCCACAAAATAGTTTGACATCTTCTTTATATCGTCAGAAAACATCGTGTGTGAAAATAACAACTGTCTGGCTATCACTGTTCCTGAGAAACAGCCAGGTGACAGACAGACAAACGGAAACCGGGGCCTCAGTAATATGGTTCTGGTTTACCTCTTTGGTTACAGTACAATAATAAGTTTATGATACCTCATAATCACTGTCATAATCCGTCTAGCAATTTCAGGTGCAGGCCGGCCCAAGAACAGACGTGCTCGAAAATCATAACCCACCCAATTAAAAAATGGAAAACCCACGAAAGTAAAACATTTTTAGCGGAATTGCTAAGACTGAGTTATGCCTTCTGTTAATTTTTCCTACTTAAATCCCCCCAAACCCCCATTTTTAAACGGCTCGATTTGTCAAACATGGTAAAACGAACACTCGCACATAATTCACGTTTAAATTAAAATAGTTCAATTCATTCGGAAGCTATGATGTCACAGACAGACAAGCAGGCAGATATGTCAAAGTTGTAAACTCCTCTTTTTGGGATTAAATAAGAAAAAGTCAGAAATATTTGACACCAGGATAGTATCGTAAACGATAAAATCTGTTTGATTCAAACATTTGATAGTCTTTGGGCCGCTCAAGATTCATTATAATTTGGAAATTAAAAAACAAGCTTCAAATGTAAAAAAAGTGTTTCATTTTCAATATTGCATTACACTTTTGCGATGATCGTTATTATTAAACTTCATAGTTTTTCACGTCTTGAAAATCACGCAGACAAAGTCGCGGGCAACAGCTAGTACAAAAATAAATGTAATAGTTAATACAAAGCTTGAAGAAGAACCAAACTCCATAATATATACTAGTATAGGTAATGCGAAAACGTAGGTACACAGTATAGCATAACACAATTTCAGGAAACTACAGCATACTGTAGAAGTAAACTGAATCCCGTAGCGGTACAGTCGGTAACTTAAGTCCCCGTTGCTCTTAAGTGGTTTTCAGCACTAAGTGTTGACGAAACTTTCGTTGCCCGAACTAATTTCGTGTGACCTGGTGATATTCGAACTCGAGTCGTTTGTAAATAATGTTCAATATATGAGGACTCGCGAGAAACTCGTTGTGGTTCCGAATAAAAATATATAGCTTATACTTTTGTGTTTCTATTTACACGAATACGGCAAAAGCAAGTTTGGTCGCAGGTGTACACACAAAGGAAATCTTATTGATTTTATCAACGAGAAAATTGATTTAATAACCGAGACGTATATTTGTTACTTTGATCATATAAGAAAAAATAAGATAAGACACAAGTAAAACATCATTTTGAACCTGTACGCGATATAACAACTTTTGATTTAAGGATCTTCTTTTTTTTCTTCTTCTTCTCTTCTTTCTTCGTTTCTTCGTCTATTCATCTTCTGAAAACAATATATTTGATGTATCATTTAATTCAATATAATTAATCATTGTTTGATAAAAAAAAATGAATAATAAAATATGAAAATCCATTAATATTCTATTTCAATTAACAACATGAAAAATAAATAAATTCGCCATTATAACATTAATATTGGCATATTATGTACGTAACAATTACTGTTAATAGCAGGCGGCAGACTGGATTTTAATTGCAATTCACTCGCCCCTGACGGCGGTACCAGTCACTATACAAATATAAACAGAAGCTTCAGTTCACAACTTTAGTTCTGGCTAATGTGCTGCTCGGATAGCGAAGGTGGTTTTGTTCACCATGCCAAATACACTGTACGTGAGGTATTGCCGGTTTGATACCCACGTAGAGATCATTTGTGTGATCTACGAATGCTTATCGTGAGTCTCGATATCTTAGTGTATGTAATTTGAAAATTTGTGAGAAAAACAAAAACAAAAAAATATTATAAATTATCATTATATTTTTATTTATGCCTCTTATATATTTCTGACTGTACAATGGCAAACTTATTGCCGAGGTATTCTTTTCTAAACTATCATAGGGACTTGATAGACAGTAGCTTGTAATAACCGCCATGAATTAAATAGAATTTAAAGGACAGGTAACACCTTGACCTTGTAGCAAATTCTTTATACATGGTAATGAACAAAGTTTAAGTAAATTATATCTATATAGTAATATATAAAGACTGACTAGTTTGTTTGTTTGTTTGAACGCGCTAATCTCAGGAACTACTGGTCCAAATTGAAAAATTCTTCTTGTGTTGAATAGACCATTCATCGAAGAAGGCTTTAGACTATAAACCGCTGCGACTAATAGGAGCGAAGATACAATGGAAAATGTGAAAAAATCAGGGCAGGTATAAATCATAACTTATATCTTCTACCCATGGGGACGAGGTCGCGGGTAACAGCTAGTATCATATAATTCGGAAAGGGCTTCCAGGTTAACCTTCTGCATTTTTTAATTATTGTGTTTGGTGTACAATGAAGTTTACCGAAGAAAATCGATTATGAATGAATTGCCAGGTTTTGGACGAAGTTAGAACGCGATTTGTTTAGAACTAAGTTTTCCAAATTATTTTCGTCCCTCGTTAACAGTTTATGATTTAATTTACTTTCGTTTTCTATTTATTTAGCTTACAATATTTACTAACTTGTGGATTTATTTAATTTAACAACCGAACGCTTGGTCCTTCATTACGCCTGACCTGCAGCTAGACACAGCCCAAAAGAACACACAATTATTTAATCGTATGAAATTACCAAAACGTAATCAAATTAGTGCTTCCATTTCAGGAATTCATGTCCATCAACAGATGAGCCATCGCCATCTAATCCATTACGTGTGTATTTGACCGCTGGTCTCCGCTACAGTACTGGTTGGTAGACCATCGCTTAGCACAGATAAGCGGAATGAAGTGCCTTTCAGGTTTCGTTGGCTCTCTAGGCTCACAGTGCTGTATAACTAATTTTATAGGTCAAAATAATGGTTTACATGTGTATTTCAAGCGCTCTACTAGATATTTCAGTACGTAACGTATCGATGAGAAGATCGTAACGAAGATGTCGTTTTCCGAGATTATTTGATTAAGTAAGAACTTATTATATTTAAGCTGCATCATGGTTAGTCCAATGGCTTAAGTCACCTCATCAATTAACACATTCGGCGATGTGCCGCTCAATGTTTAGATTCCCACAGAACTTTAACATTTATTTGATCCACGAATGCCTGCTCAAAGTCAACGGTTTTCATACTTATTATTAAACCTTAAAAAAAAAGAAAACAACAGGTAAAATCATTCGTGAAGTGCCTAAGTCCACTCTAATAATTCAAATTGCGCAATTACCGCTACAAAAAGAATATTCTACTCCAATTTAAACTTCTAAATGGCAAATAAACAAACATGTTCGACATATAAACGGTTGTGCTCACATAAGTATTATGGTTTATTGCATCCAAGTGGGGTGGACAAAGAAAGTGGGGCAATAGCCGCGAGGAGAGCCCCGACGCTGTTCACTCCACAACTAGCTGCTTAAATATAAATATGTTTGTGCCTCCCGCTTTCTATTTGTCTGGGAATTCATTCAGATTATAAATAGTCAGGCTTTATGGCGCTGTTTATAGTAGCTGCTAAATACCAATGTCTCATGAATTGAATTTTGTTCTTTCGTCAATATCGACTCTACATTTTGAAAAGGCTTTAGCAAAGTTATTTCATGTGTTTGTTTGTAATGGTTTGTCTCATTTACTGTAATATTGTCTTTCTTTTATAATTTTATTATTTATCGAGGGCGCTCTATGTCTTGTAGCGAGCTGTCACGTTTCCACGACTGCAATAGTAACACTACAAGATTTGGTTGACCTTCAGGAAAATGTTCAACTCACACCTAATAACACTACACAATTGGTATTCCCTAGTAATTCCAAGCGACATTAATATACTAATTGTGAGAATTTCTATCCAAATCTACCATAAGGGAATGAAAACAAAACAAAAACGCCACACAATCGAACGGAAAACCTCTCAGAATCCCACAAACGTTCGAAATCCGTTCAATGAAACTTAATACGTTCACTTGTCTTGAGTTCTACATTCTTGTACTCACTATGAGATCTTAAACGAGGACTATTCCAACTGTGGAAACGAGACAGAGATCGACATGTGTAGCGGCATCTTCATCTTGATCGGCATCTTGCTCACACGATGATAATAGTGCTGTTCTGTTAGGTCGATCAGGTCGGTTCACAGGTACTGAATTAGCAATATTTCCAGCTCGCCTCCCATAGCTGGGATTATATTAAAGTTCTAACAATGTCTCTGAATGTCGCGTCAGGTGTTTCATGTCAATGTATGAACTGATGAAGACTTGATACGTTTTGGAAAGCTCGCTATTGGATTGGTTACGTACTTTATATGGTTTGCGGTTTCTTGTGAAATGTTTTTTTAACTCTTTCTTTATATACGATGAATATTGAATCAGGAGGCCTTTCAGTACAATTCATGAACTGTAATCAAATAAATGCCGTCAAGTGTTAATTGGACTAGGGAAACGAATTTTTTTAATATTATTTTGACCGTATTTGTTGCTGGATTACTAGATCCCGCATGTTTCATTATTTCCTGACACAACAGCAACACAATAACATAATCCGATAAAAAAACCTTATTATAACGGGTAAAGGGTTTCTTTTACCCCATTGCTACAGAACTTTAAAAGATCAAAATCTTAAAATGATAATATTAACATTACAAGATAGTGAAATATGAGCTCCCAAATTTCTTTAAAAAACAAACAACATTATATCTTATTTCCAGCTTACAAGCAGAGTGCAGTAACGAAACAACACGAACTGCAGTAGTTTTCGTCAGGATTCAGGTCAAATCTTGTTCTAACAATTTTACTGTAATCTTACAATTTGAAAAATACGACGACGTCCACATATTACATGCTTAGGAATGCACAATCTCAGTACATTTTTAACCTGCACTTTCCAAATTAGGTGGTTACCGTGGCTCATATGCTATCTTTTTTATTATACATACTCATAATATTATTTGGAGTTGTTTGTACAATTCAGAGCTAAAAATTGTGGAAAGGTAAATATCAAAGAATTTACCCGTTTAAAGTCTTTAGGTATGTTGCTTTTTTTAAGTTTATTTCACTTTACGGTAGAAGTAGAATAAATTTGTGAAAACAGAAAGAAACGAAATAATCGATCAAATACATCACTTAATATGGAAAACTCCGTCGTAAGGTTTTTAAAATAGGCGATGAGCGCTGAGTTTGTTTCGACATTTCTTTACAAAAAAACCAACTAATGGACTGTCGACTCAAGTTAGTTTGAAAAATGACACCTAAAAGTGATGACGTCTATCATATAAATTTGCAGAATAAATGATTTCATTTCAATAATACTTTATCGACGCTGCGTATTGCAAGGTTAAAACAACAGCTGGCTCATCTAAATGTACAAAACGAATAATGAAAACCAACATTCGCTCCGCATCCATTGATCTGCCAACATCTGCACTAGTCACCATACCATAAAGTAATTCGGTTACTATTGTGTAAGCAGGACGGCGCTCGACAAGCTGTAGAGTGTCGTCTCGTTTGCACACCTACAGCAGTCTTACTCTAATAGGTGGTAGTAGGCTCCCTGCATCAGAGTAACGTAATCAGACGCTGAACAAACGGACGACTGATCTGGGTTTATTGCTAGTGTTCGTTGCATATTACTGTTGTTACGACTCTATTGAAGTCGGGGTTCAAGATTAATCACAACATTTGAAAAAGCTTACGGAATATGATTGCGAGACTGGTTGATAGTAGTCTTGGATATGCATTTATTTTGACTTTTGTACTATAAATGGTTATTTAAACATTGTTAGAAAATGTAAAAAAAGTGATATTGATAATTAACAATAGAAACCCCGTAGTTCATATAGATCTAATTAAATACTCAAATATTTTAAGGGTTACTTTTAAAGTTAAAAATGGAATGCCTATTACTCGGGCACAACTAATAGTGTGTCTGTGCGTCTGCCTGTAACCAGGATTTATCTCAAAAACTGTAATAGCTAAACAAACTACCTAGATTATGTATTTTGCTGCCGCTATAACAACTATCAAAGTTAAGCAATGTTACGTAAGTATTGACCTTACTACCGAGATTTATGAATCATCCGTCGTAAAATTGAAAGATTAGTAATTGATTGCATCTACATTTTACTAAAAAAATAAATTAAAAAAAAGCAAGACATTATCTTATATCCCTGGACCGTTATCGCTCAGATGTAAGTTGCATATTGCTTCCTTTGTTGCTTATTGCCGCGTAAAATATTCAGCCTTCGCAACACGTAATGCAATCTTTGTAGGAACACTCCCAACCCTGATTATATTGTTGTTAAGAATTCATTCAAAGTTTTCAAAGTAATTCTGAGCTAAGAAAAGAAATTTCAAAAGGAAACCCTAATAATGTTAACGGGTTCTTTATGATTTTAATTTTCTGTGCTTTGAATAGCAATTGGGATCGAAAGTCTATGGTAACCCTTAATGGCTGATGCTAAATAACTTAATTTCCATTTATTATACCTGGAGCGTTATTTATAGAAGTTTAATTAAAGTTTTAATTTGTTGTACGTTTCAGTTTTAAGGCTAAATTCTTGGAATTCGCGACTGGTTTGGACAGTGACGTCTTTAAATGATGAGGAAAACAGATTGACGCGAGGCAATACGGTTGATTAGAATGTTGCTATAAATAACAGTTTTATCGTGTTATACAAAAATAATAACAGTGTTAATGTCAATTACCAAAACCAAACTGATAACTAAAATAATATGAAATAAATAATAAAAATAAAAGTACAAAATGCATCTAATTCAATGGACTTAAAGTTATAGAAGATACAAATCAATCAAAGATTTTGAAAGTCTTTGAAACCTATTTATTCAGAGAACTCCAAGAAATCGCGGAATGACAGAAATTTGAAACATGGGAATCGTAAATAGTAAGGATTTCACATCTAGGAGAAAAGTGGATGAAGCAACAAGTAATTCCAGGAGGAGCAATGATGGGCATGTGTATCAGGCTAACTTATTGCCTATGCATATCAGAATTATCAGAAAATTACATATTAAAACAGTTGCTGTAATTTAGACCTGCAACTATGTGCATAATAATTCAATCTTTAAAACCCTAGTTCACATAAATACTTAGACCTTTGTTTAGTCCTAGCTACCGCATTAGGTTAAGTAACCTGTAATGGTAGATTAGTGTGATAATTAAATAAATAAATTTTAATACCAGTCTATAAAGGTCCTTGATCCTTCGATCTCGTCACTTGATCGTTCCATCCAACGATTCGGTACAAGCCACTTCCTACACAGGGAAATTAGAGCATTTATGATTATCATATAATTATATTTCCATCCCATCGTTTATAAACCTCCTTTGAGCCCTGACATAAAGCGACGAACGTCTTCTTCGCAACACCCAAGAACAGCCCTCAAATACTTCGTCACCTCATACAGTGTGTTATTCAAAACATTAGCGAGCCAGGTGTAACTGGGTCATCCTGAACTTGGACCTAACCGCAGCACATTAATATAGCCGGGGTTACAAAACTGTGGCTTTTACCTGTATTTGTTATACCTGGATTAAATTACGTGTAGTTTTCGCTTCTTCTGTGACCCGCTGCTGGTTTAATTACTGCAGAGTTTGACGTGAGGAGTTGTACGTGTTGTTCGATTGAATGCGAAGTGTGTTTCGAATATTTTTTTCATTGTCATATGTTACATTTACATAAACATTATTATGTGATATTGATTTGTAAGCTAACAAGCTCACATTTTGTTTGCTTAATTCTTACAGCGTCTGTTATTTTATTGTCACCTTCATTTCCAACCCCAAAATTTGCAACAGAAAGTTTGTATTTTTACACTATTTGTTATCAGTAATTGTCATGTATATCTATTGAAGCTGTTTCAATTTATCTTGCGCACTATGAGATCTATATATATAAAGCCCATAGAATCTCTTCGTCAATAGATGACTGAGTAAGGCAGAAATCACGAAAAAAAAATTCACCAAAATTAAACTGTAGTTAACTCTGTAAATTAAGAAGTAGGTCACTGTGTATTTATACAAGCCTTTGAAAATTTAGAGGCCGCTTGAATTAGTACTTAGCTAAAAATCTCATATGAAAGAAATTTGACTTCCTAAACACACAATAAAACCGGTCAGTCTTGACTTGATAATTTGTTCAAATAGTCTAAGAAAAAACGAAATAGCAACGGCATTTCCAATGTGCAATATCATCGCTCGAATACTATAGACAATGGAATGCTTGTCACAATTTTTTATCCGAGACAATTTAATTGCCGTCGACTGGATATGGTGGAACGTTCATAACTAGAATTTTTCAAATACATTATATTTGCTGTACGATATTTATTCCTCAATAGACATAAAAAAATAAGGATGATACATATTCAAATAATGATTATGCAACGGTCCGACCCCAAGGCGTCACTAAACCGTTGCATCAATTAAATCGAAAATAATGTCAATATTTATTGGTATTACTGTCCGTATTAGGTATGTGTTGTATTATCCAATAGATTATCGAACCAATTACTAAATAACTCGCCTGACCTATTCAAGTTATGTACTAACTAACCTAGAGTAAATCCAAATATATTTAGGTCAACAATCTAAAATGAAACCAATACAGTTATGTTTACAATCACGTGTCCATTGCAGCATAGAGTCGACGGCATGCCATAAGTAACAGCGACATAGCTATAGCAAATTCAACCTTATTGTCACATGTTTAAAGTCCTGGTCATTGTGGTAGTATTCATATTGCGTGGTTGACTGTTCAAGTTTAAGTTGACCTACATGTATACAGCGTAACGCGTGAATATCGTTTTAAGTAATTAGTTCAGGGGTAAATTAATTAAGTGCTATGTGCTAAAGGTTCCTGTTTTGGAGAGTAAATGTATGAACGTCCTGTATCGGATATTAAGGAGGTAAGAACTTTAAGTAATATAGTCGGAAATTGAAGATTTTGTATTTTTATAAGGGAGTTTTTATACATTGTGTTATTTAATTTTTAGATAATTATGTCATAAAAGCAGGTATAATAATAACGTCAAAACTATGATGAAATGACTAAACATCATTTCTAATCGGATATTAGACTACAATGCTAAAAATTTGTTCAAGATGCTGTTCAATTAATTGCAATTGGTGTACCTAAAATCCGTTGTTTGTCTTTTTGAAACCACAAACGCAGGACGCACCACAAAACGCAGACACATAAATAATAAAAGCGAGAGAAATACCCCACAAATAGGTTACCTTATTTCAATATCCAGTGACCCGTTCGTCCGCGGTACAGCACTTTATTTCCTCCCCTAAACCCTTTGGATTCGGATCAAGTTAGAAGAGAAATGTATTCAGCTTGATATTCCGAATCAACTGTTGAAAACTAAGTAAAGCCTTTAATAAAACGTGATAGCTCGTGTATGTAGACTACAGTCCTACGTACCTACTCTAAGATGTAAGCTCGTGAAATGTGTTTTGAAATATTGGAAGTGAGAGAGCGTTACATACTGTTCGTAGCTTCAAGATCAAATTGTTGCTTTAAACCTTCATAGTTCATGTTTGTTTGTTTCTTTTTAATTGTGATAATAGCTAGGAAAAAGAAAATACAATTTTAATAGTAACTTTGACTTCATTGAGTGATTCATTATTAAATGATACAGCGATTTACTCGCGTATATATCGGGTTACCCAAATAGTTTCGGACCCAAACAGAATCCTCAATCATGAGTCGCGGCGTCAGCTTATTATTAAGGTGCAATGCATCATTTAATAACAAAATATTGTTACTTAGTACAGTTAGTACAACCAGAATACCCTAATTGCGACAAGAACCAAAATATACCTTAATTAACCATAATATACCCGACGGGCCTGTTGGTCTAGTGGTTAGTGACCCTGACTGCTATACCCTAGGTAGTGGGTTCGATTCCCGCCCAGGACAAATGTTGTGTGATGAGCATGATCATTTGTTCTGGTGTTTGGGTGTAATTTATCTATAATATGTATGTATTCATAAATATATAAGTAAGTTTATCAGTTGTCTGGTTACCATAACACAAGCTCTGCTTAGCTTGGGATCAGATAACCGTGTGTGAGTTGTCCCAGGATATATATAAAAAAAAGAAAACTCTACTCACCTATATTAAATAAATACACATTTCCTCTTTACAAAAAAGTGACTATAGATTTCCACCACATATTTCCCGCGAAAAATCTAAAATACGTACAAAATAAACAACAATTTTCCTCTTTCATTTTTGTAGAGTCCCAATCTTTGTTGACCTAAACCGGTTCCCTGTGAACTATAATTTGCCCACCTTACGCCACACATGAACTGTAAAATAAGAATTTATTATTGGATTCGTGAGGACCTTACCGGTGACCTCCTTTTATTGGCACGTCTTCGGACTCGCGCACTCTTATGAGCAAATAAGAATACTTTTTTCATAATGTTTAAAAGAGTTCCTTTTAGTTGGTAAGGATTTGAATTTATGTGATATTTATCGGTATATTTTTTCCTGAAATTAAATGAATAAATAAAAAAACAGAGAAGGTAGAAATTAACATCAGTATTTTATTGCTAACTGTATTGGTGAAGATGTGAAAATTAAAACAAAGTTTTTATTTACAGTTGACATAAAATAAATTCGTCCACACTTATAAAATTGCTTTCCTGCATAAATAAAGCTAAACAAAATATTACATTCATATATTGACTAAAAACAAAGGAAAACGGCAAAAATTGTCTGCACTTAGCGAGTAATCCTTATAAATGTTCCTTTCATGCCAACATTCGGTCTTCAAAGCGACATTCACGTGCTGTACATCATTTCTCCTAAAATCCAAGTAGGCACAATAATGATTGATAGTTTATCACGCGCAGATTGTCTACGATATATTACCGAGGCGTGATAACGTCGCCTAACCCTTGCCTATTGATTTATGCTCGTTACGCCGCGTCGTGAATATGACACGCTATTCGTCTTTGTACTGAGAACGTTTCTACGTATTCTACTTATAAAGATCTTGGGAACTAGCTGCAGGCGGTATGCGCTGATTTGACCCTTAGTATGGAAATGTTTGTTGATACGTTTGTAACACACACTTAAAAAGTGTGTGTTTTTGTGATAGACAAAGCTTTGGTGTGGTGATTTTATACAACATCGAAATTTATCATAATCATCAATTTTAGTCTTCAGTTGAACAACCTGGCAGGTTGTCTCAATATATGGCAGTGAATTTTAAAGTAGACCAGGCGGATACTTTGAGCATTCACAAGGTTATTCAAAAAACGACAATTTTTCTGCAATGCCAACATGTGTCGGCGTTCAGTATAACCGGATGAAACCAAGCACTAGTGTTTTGCAAGCTATCTGACCTCCTCAACCTGGGCAACACCATACCCCTTAGTCAAGTTTAACAAAAGGTCTGACAGCTTCTGACTACACGTAACGACTGCCGAAGACATATAAATAGCAACCGGGATAAACAATTTAGCGTGCCTTTCAGAAAACGCTCTATGACATAGATGGCCACCCATCCACGCACCAACCGTATCAAGCGTAGCTTAACTTATGATCAACTCGTGCTGTTGTATTTTAGCCACTAGCTCCTCCCACATAAGGAATAAAACCCAACATATTATATATAAAACTAGCTGTTGCCCGCGACTTTGCGTGATTCTCAAGATGTGAAAAACTATGAAGTTTAATAATAACGATCATAGTAAAAATGTAATGCAATATTGAAAATGAAACACTTTTTTTATATTCTAAGCTTCCTTTTTTATTTCTAAATTATAATGAATCTTGAGCGGCCCAAAAACTATCAAATGTTTGAATCAAACACATCTCATCGTTTACGATACTATGCTGGTGTCAAATATTTCACGGCTGTTTTAATGGCTTTTTCTTATTTAATCCCAAAAAGAGGGGTTTATACCTTTGACATATCTGCCTGTCTGTCTGTGACATCATAGCTTCCGAACGAGGGGGCATGTAGGAAAAAATAACAGAAGGTATAACTCAGTCTTAGCACTTCTGCTAAAAATGTTTTACTTTCGAAATTTTCCATTTAGTAATTGGGTGGGTTATGATTTTCGAGCACGTCTGTTCTGTCTGTTGTTGTTCTTCTACATCTGAAATTGCTAGACGGATTATGACAGTGATTATGAGGTAACATAAAATTATTATTGTACTGTAACCAAAGAGGTAAACCAGAACCCTATTACTGAGGCCCCTGTGTCCGTTCGTCTGTCTGTCACCTGGCTGTTTCTCAATAACAGTGATAGCCAGACAGTTGTTATTTTCACACACGATGTTTTCTGACGATATAAAGAAGATGTCAAATTATTTTTGTGGACGGAGCTGGTAAAATGAGAGTCGGCCTCGGTAACTGTGGATTTTACATAGTGTCATAAGATATAAGATTTTGCAAAATTGCACCCAAATAAACGGTTTCCTGAAACACGTTATGTTTGATTGTCCTCTTAATATTAAAACTGATCTTCCTCACAAACATTTGGAATATTTCCAAAATAAAAAAGTTGGTAAACGTGTTATCTTGCCCCCTGGTGTTTTGATCATGATTTGCCTTTAAATTGCTGATAAATAAATAGCGTGATAATAAAAAAATATCAGTCACCCCTTTTTTTAAAATTGACAATGACAGAAATCTAAAGTATAGGATATGTGTAATTTGTGATGTTACGACAAAGCAAAATATGAACATAAAAGTGACTTCATGTGCATGAGTTCTATTTACTGTACTAATTTACAAAGAAAAATTACGTATTTTATTCGTTAACATACCTGTCGATCATTGAAGTAAAATACCTACCGTCATCCCTACTGCATAAATGGAAGACTACATCGATACCGACAGCCAAAATGATTTTTCTAGACATTGTATGACGGATGTAAGTGCTGATAGCTACACGCTATTATCAGCCTTATTGGGGAAATTTCCAAAAATATGTTCCTAATCCTCGTCGGCTTAGGGATCTCAGAGACTTATTCAGTCTCGTTCCTTCCCCTGTTTTTACCAGGCTACGAAAGAAGAAAATTTTAAATAAGTAGAGAATACAATAATTTGTTAAAGGAATTTTTGGAAGGACCACGACCATAAAATTGTTGCTTGTTGTTACAGATGAACCAAGGTAATAATTAACTGTGTCGTTCAGTAATTTTTTGTTATACATAATTATAGATGAGATCAATGTGAACTACATGCAACTTTGGGTTGAGTATCACTACGAATGTTTTGATCTTGAAGTAGCATCGCCAACATTACCGAGCTAAAAACTTAGGTATATCTCTAACTCTCTAACTCCTATCGTAAATAAATACAAAATCATATTACGGCATTCCACATTTGAACTTGAGTCATTTTAGTACATCAATAAAAATAAAAAAAGTTCCTTTCTTTCAAGGATTACGGTAACAATTGCATAAAAAAAACTTATTAGTTTATGTTTCTTTTACTTATATCAGACTTGAAAGAGAATAAAATGACTAATTTTATGAAAATGATTTATTTTCGAAAAATCCTATTATTGCTCTGCCAAAAGTCTGATGTTTTTTTGTGTAAATTGATGACCGTGCTGCCTACTACTCAATGGGGTGAAAATACACCTCATAATTGTATTACACGATGTTACGGGTGAGTCCAAAAATTGAAAAGTTTACTGCTCATGCCCCCTGCATAGTAGCGTTATGGTTTTTGTATATTTGTTGTATCATGTGTACGACAAGGTTCATGCAAAATTTGAACGAAATACATTCAGTAGTTTATGAGATAATTTGATATTCGTTTATAGATATAAAAGGCTCCTGCTCACCCCCTGTAACGAAAAGCGGGATAATAAGTAAAAAGTATGTTGACCGGACCTCTTGTTGATATTCTCTGAAAATTTGAATCAAATCTATCCAGTACTTTCCGAGATCTTTCCGGACATACATACAGACAAACAGACAAAAATTCTAAAAATCATATTTTCGGCATCGGAATCGTTCGTAGACCACGCCGCAATTATTTTTTTTTTAAAATATTCAATGTACAGTTTTTACTTTTCTACAATTTTATTATATGTATAGATTATACACAATCGTTCGTACAAAGGTGTCACTGCCTACCCCTTACCGCGTGCGGTCCCTTAGTCACTGCTGACGATCCCCCGGGAGACAGGGGACGGTCCATTTGTAACCGGAAACCTCACGACACGGCCATTTATATCCCATAGGTATCTAAAACAACGTATGTTGTATATATTATAAAAAACGAAATATTATGTGTATATATTTTGTTACGTTTTTTAAAAGGTCTTTGGTAGGTTTTTGTTTTTATTGTATAAGATAGGAGCGTTTTATTTATACTAGTCTCGGTTCGTTTTATGGGTTTCGCATCACAGGGTACACCTGGATCTTATACGGTGCTGGCTTCTGTGTCTGACCGTCTGTCCATCATAATTTAATTTTTTGTATTCCCAGTTAACCTTAAACAGGCTCTTAGATTAAGTAACTAGTGACCTTAAGTTCCAAAATTTCATTTCCAACGAGAAGAACTGATAAAAACGTCACAGATATGTTTCAAACCCCAGGATAGCTAATAATTTGAACATCAAAACGAAAAAAGAAAAAAATAAGATTAAGACAATAAACATCAGGGTTAAGTAACCGTTGGCAAGGTTGTGAATTTGATTGGCAACAAATATTGTTTTGACAGCGTCTAATTCCTCACTTTTGTGAATATTTTAGTCAAAGAAGAAGCTTGTTCAAATGTCTCATTTACATTATTAACATAACACATTGAAATAGCTCTTTGTTTCCAACTAAGTAACAGTATTTAATACCAAATTAAATATTATTTATTTATGATAGAAACTAAATAATAAAACAATGCCTCTGTTCACGATAGAAATACTTATTGAAGCACCTTTGTTAGTAAAAGGTATTTTGTTTAAGCTGTCTCGTTAAATTACAATAACGTTGGAACTTTACAATATTAAAATGTGAGTTGCTAATAATTTTAGGCAAAGATTCACTTATTACTATTTTCACAATATGTTTTGATTACTGACAAACTAAATGATAACCCTAAGTAAAGAATGACACATAACACACACATTCACAACATTTCATTTTGAACCCCACGTTGGGCGCCAATAGAACCATACAAAAGGAAATTCTGAACCATTTAAAAAAT
Source organism: Trichoplusia ni (assembly GCF_003590095.1). Lineage (NCBI taxonomy): Eukaryota > Metazoa > Arthropoda > Insecta > Lepidoptera > Noctuidae > Trichoplusia > Trichoplusia ni. The sequence continues at coordinate 14,973,449 of NC_039486.1, forward strand.
ATCAATCGCAGCTAACATTTTATATCGCCCACACTTCCATTTAACACGTGAAGGCTGCAAGTTAAATAAAATGTACCAATAATATTTCTAAAGCTAACATAACATTCGAAAGAATCGACATTGGCCGGTGTAAAACTACCGCCATTTTGTAAATTCCCGGCCATATTCCGTGAGTTACAGACGTTATCGCAATTGACATACCATAACGTGTTCGAAACAAAGAAAATAACGTATTCAAATAACGGAAAGGTACTTTTGAATTTACCTATCGAAATATGAAAATGTGAGGTATCAAATGTTTTGTTAAAATTATTGCGTTCGGTCAAATATTTGTACGGCATGTATCCGGGTTTCTGGTTGTTGTGGTTAGTCAATCATTCTATGTAACATGGTTAGATATATTTTGTAACATTTGTGGTCAGATTTTTGTTTCCAAATATGATATTATTGAGCTAGTTTTTATTCCGTCTAAGAGAGGATATAACTTACGACGGAGACAATAGAAATAATTATAATGACGTGTAGTGTAAAATGAAGTGGCCATTCCACCTATTAAAATATTTACTAAATTCAGGGACAGCTTGAGAAAACTAATTACAAACTGCGATTCGTTAACGTTTCGCCTTCGTTTATATCATATTCATGGCGATATTTAGCTTCGTAGTAAATCTAATTTGCGTGGCCGTTCACTCGTGCAATCTCGGTTTTATTCGCCATTTGACAGACTTATTCAATAAAGTATTAATTTGCACAGAAATGACTCGCTGATGTCAGTTCATTAAAGGAAATACGGAAGATGTCTGTGGGAATTTTAATCATAAATTAATGGAATTTGAGTTTGATTTAATTTATATATTCCAAACCTATTCTCAATGTACAAAGACGTTTTTATTGCAGAAACAACTTACAATTTGAGCTTAAACGACTAGTTTCCTCGACTTGGGAGTTTAAATTAATTGTTTAACAGAGCAAAGTTTGCTTCCTACATATTGTTAACCGCCCCGGAAGGGCCAAGTGGTTCGGCCATGCATAAATAAACACTTGACGACCACATGTTTTGCTGTCGCCACATCAACAGCAATTACACCGTCCTTCGTTTCCCAGAAGTTGCGCCTGAATTAAATCTAGTTTATCCTAAAACTTTGGCAATTATAAAAGTTGAAAGTGTTTTTTTTAGTGATAGCGGGAAGAAACAGTGGAATTTTATCGTTATGACACAGGGATGTAATCTAGAGCCGTAGCTCAGAAGGGATGCGACTAATGGACGTTATTAATGGCCGCCGACCAAGGTTTGTGCGTAGAGTTTTGCTTTATGTGTCAAAAGACAGAGGTTTTCGTCCTCCAAAAATAATACGTTTAGCCAAAAATAAAAATGGTAATTGCGTATTTTAAAGCTTGAGGTCGCAGCTGCAAACGCATTGTTGTGGAAATTATATTTACTTACCAAAATCCTTTTAGAACGATCTTTGACTTTTGGCCCTCTTTAATATGTGCCTGACTTATTATTGCCCGAATAAATTAATGTAAAAAAGTCATTTTAATTTTTGCTATTCAAATGATCACCTTTACGGATTACAATGTTCATTTCTTTTCGGCGTAGCATTTACATTTACTTTTAAAAGCAGCTTTTATTGTTATTTCTCATACAAAGCATTGTTGCTGATTCTTTTAAGGTCGGAAAGATGTTTAACAGTTGAACGAATTAATTTCCCTTTCTCTCCTAATCCATTGGAATGTTTCTATTGTTTTATTTTGTTTCGCTCTAGTATGGTGTGCGAATAGATAGGATTGTAACAAGTTTCTACCACAAAGCCTTTGTACGTGTGTAATGTGACGCTCGAATATATAAACTTTCGTGGGATTCCATACACAAAAAGTCAAAAATTTACCAGAATACTAAGGCTACGCTGTCTATCCATCCGTCTGTTACCTGAGAGTTTATTATGAACTGTGATAGCTAGATAGCGAAAATTTTAATTTTAACAGTTTCTATATTTCTGTTGTCGCTGTGACAAACAAAAAAAACGATTCGAGGTTGAGCAATGATTGGTACGGTAAAAAAATGATAACTCTCATTTTTTTCACCTATTTGGTTTTTATTGCCTAATTATACGGAATCCTCCGTGTTGCGAGTCTAACTTGCCCCTGAACGAGTATTTTTCTACCGTAATTGTACAAAGTAAATGAATGTGATTACTTTTAGGGCCGTCCAAATATGACGATGGAGAAGGGGTTTAGACAGACTTCTTTGAACCGCGACTTTACCTCATTGTACAACATTTATGTTCTTTTTGCATGTTTTTTTTTAATCTTTTTACACCAAAAAAAGCTTACTTTCGTGTACATAATAATTATGGGTATGAATCAACTTCTTTTTCAATCGTGAAATATTGGATACAAATACGATACTATTGTATTCATTGCATTTAAATATTTTTCTCCAATCACTATCTACAGGAAAAATTGAATTCATATTCCGAATAACTATGTCACTGTATTTAATTTTGCTCTCAAAAATATATTCTCAATTCTTCATTCACCGAATGTGATTTACTTTTGTATTTTGTTCTTTAGGATTCCAATCAAACAGAGTGTTAAGCAGAAAAACACTATATACAAATTTTCTTGTATGTAGAGTACAACAAAAAAATACCAAAGTCAGGTTTAGGATATTACCAAAGTCACTGAGCAGGGGGAAGCGGGGCATCAGTTACATCAGGGTTCAAAAACGCAGACCCCAAAATACAAGTATAATATCTGCTACAGGTCATAGACATTTTCGTTATCGATACATATTCAATTATTGTGTATTTTTATGTTGCCATTCATTCTGAGTGCTTTATTCATTTGTTTCAGTCAGTTTTTTCAGACTGCTCAGTGTGGGCAGCTAATTAGTCTATAAGTAACAGGCTGCGTTGCGCAAATAAACAAGCCATTTACAGTTATGTGAAGCAGAAGGCTCATTTGATCAAGGAATACCGATGTCGTGTATAAAACGCTGTTTTATAACACCCTTGTCCTAGTAAAATTAGTATGCTACATGTAAGCTACCTTAAATAGTATGGACGAATGAATTATTACTATAAGCGTCCGAAAATAGGGTAAAAAGGCCTCTTCTATGTATCCCGGACTGTGGCTAACGGGATCTAGTTTTACAGAACTCGTCCCCCCACCTTCTAGTCCTGCTACAAGGCCTTTTGTTGTTGTTTACTACCTATAGTATGAAGGCTTTTGCCCAAAAACCGGTGTCCCAGTTAATATTCTTTGTTAGCTGTTTTGTTTGAGCCCAATTTTTCTGGTCTCCTCAATACTGCAGTGCAATCCTCCTTAGATTTGCATGCTATCCATCAGAATATATTTTTCGCAATATCAGGAAGTATATAGGGGATGAAATTATCCACGGCACGTCGCTTTCTCATCATAAAGTTGAAATAAAATTCACCGTCCCGAGGAAACTCGCTATTGAAGTGTGCGATGCAATGAATTTTATGATACACACATCAGTTTTCAAGTTGCGCTTTGAGATTGGAAGATTTTTACCAGCAATGCTCCAGGATTTCGAGAGGGTACTTTAAAAAGATAGGATGCCTTACGATTTATTTTGCTTAATACACGATTGATGAAACGATATTTTTTTCTGATATTCGAATGACTATCGGCCGCTTTCTATAATCGATCCCGAATCTAAGATTCCGATCAATCCAGATTTTACTCAATCCCTCGATTGAGCTTGAATCTGCATTTCATTAATCGATCTCGTCTCGAAATCCATCGAAAAAAAACGGATAGATCGCCCTGCTAAACGTTTTGTTTTACGCATGTGCAGAAAAAGTACTTCAGCGATTATTAATGTGTAAAATGGTGACTTTTTTCTTAAAGCTTATCTATTTTATGTATAATCACTAGAAAGTGCACAAAATACAAAAATAAATGATTGGGAAGTCGTAGCGGTAAAATTTTGTAATTCTACCTCAAGATTAGAAAAAGCATAAACGACAATAAACGTTTATTGATCAGTAACGGAACGTCAGTCAATCGAAAAGTTGTCAGTCAGTTTGACATTAACATAATATATTTTAAAATCGCAAGTTTATTTGTTGTTTGTGTTTCCGATGTCTCAGTTATAGAATAGAATACAGCGGCAATATTCGAGCGCGTTCAGAATAAGTTCACGCGCCATCTGTCCAAGAAACTGTATGGGGTGTATCCGTTCTACCTAGTCATGGATCCCACTCTGTTTGTTCTGAGTATGGTTGGCAATGATCAACTGTATATGAGACGGGAGTTTGCACTGGTCGTCTTCTTGGTGAAGGTGATTCGTGGAGTGGAGAATCACCCGGAAGTATTGCAGCGCTTGAGCGTGTGTACCGGACCCCTTCGTGTGGCGGCGGCGAAGCCCGCACCTACAGAGAGAACAAATTTGCTCGCCAAAGCACCTCTTACAAGAGCTCTCCACACCACCAACTTCTTCAAAATCAGACTGACGTGTTTATGTGTTTTTAATAATGTAATGTGTTGCAATTTTTGTTTAGTTTAAGTTCTAAGTTGTCGCATTAGGGTAAACCCTGTAATGATACTTCATGGTTTTAAATAAATAAATCAAAACGAGAATATTATAATCGTTATCTATTGATTCCAGTATTACAGATATTGGTAAAAGTGTACTTAGTACACAAAAACTATAATACCGAAAGCAAAAAAGTTTAAGCATCAGCTTATGCTTAGCAATCCAAAAGAATTACTGAGCGCTGGTCTTCAGCTTAAATCCTTGACTCCCGTTTACAAGTAAAGTACAGAAAAAAAAACAGCCACTCGATACATCACAATCACAATTACAAATTTTGAGGACAGAGTTTGTTCTTCGTCGCTGTTACTACTATCCCAGTCCGATAGCTGAGCTAATACTTCAAGATCGCTATCACTATCACTTGAAAATATTTCCATTTTAACAGATTTCTCAGTACAATCCGTAAAAATTTGGGGATCGCGATTATAGATCAAAAACGTCAAAAATCGATTTGTCAAAACCAGAGATCGGTTATAGAAAACGCATAACTGTCACTTTCATACAAAAAACCTATCTAAAATCTCGATCCGCCCTCCCAAAGATAGATTGAAGAAAAAGATCGAGAAAACGATCCATGGATCGGTTATAGAAACACTAAAAGTTGGAAATGGATTCAAATGTCAATCTCGATCCGTAAATTAGGGATTGAGATCGAATATAGAAAGCGGCCGTATATCAGTTAGTCGGAGACAAAAATTGAGGTTTTTGCTTTGTTAACCGAAACTCGATATGTTTATATTGTTTATCCTTATCTTTTGTGATAACTAATTCATAATAATTCGGTTTGGAGTGATCCCGATGAATTCGCGTCATTTTATGCATCACTTAAGTAAGTAGCTTCATCGTTTGATTTAGTACTGCTGTCATCTTCATTAAGTACTTACTATTCAATACAACGTTAAATAAGGCAGTCTGAATAAACCTTCTAGTCTCACTTGTGCTTTGCCGCGATCCGCGGAGGCGCGGCCGCAACACTGCGGTTGTTTTCATACGGCAAACAGAAGCCAGAGCTTTGCAGCCAGCCCTGCGCGAGCACCGTGTTTGTTCCTACTACTACCAACAACTACTAAATAGGCGGATTCTAAAAATCTATGCCATGAATTAGATGGTTCAGTTTTGCTGATAGTACTTTGTTAGAATCCCATTGATGGTTAACATCATTGGAGTATCATAGGAGTAACATTTTCACGTTGCACATAATCTGATCATCTTTTCAATGAAGGCTATATTTTTGTAGTTGTTTTTATTTTGAGTCGTCCTTTGGATCGGATTGAAATGCGTTTGCGTATTTATTAGGAGTCTTCATCATGTGCTCAAACGGTGGTGACATTGGCTAGGTCCATAATTAATCGGGTCATTCCGAGCAAGTCGATGTATCATAATCAATATACACAGGCAATCTAATTAAAAAATATTAGGCTTTCCTGAAGGCAAATTAACAACTTGTGTCATCTGTCGATAATCTAAGAATCTGTAATCGAAATCCTTATCTATTACGCACTAGACTATCCTTACAATAATAATGGTTTTCTACAAATATGAAATTAAATTACGCTCTGATAAATAACTGTGCTATAAATGTCAAGTAAACAAGCACCTGATTGCATGAAATACACCCGCTATTGTTTAACTAGCAGCCAATTAGAGATCCCATCTGATTCAATGACTGCAAAATATTCTACTTCAAATTTCAGTCTAGAAATTGGTGCCATTCTATTATGGTCTGGATTGCCAATTAAAAATGTTCTGATCCTTTTTCTAAGTAGAAAATTGTACCCATTGTTGAATGAGCCAGTATTTGTTTGTTTGTTTTTATGAATTATTGACATTTTTTAATTAAAAGGACAAGTTTTAATCATAGCAAATCAATACCAAGCATATCAGTTTTGTGCCAACGACAGGTATATTTTGTTAAGTAGAAAAAATCTGTGTTCATTGTTGAAATTTATTATCTATCTATCTATCCGTCCTTCGATATATAGAGGCTCAAAGAGGAAGGCCAAGAAGGAAATACACCCAGTATAGACCCGCTACAGGAAAAGGTAGAAGTGTCCACACATAAGCAAGTGAAAAAGATGACAGGGTAGATAAAATTGACAATCGCTACACCGACAAGTGTCTAGGATTTAAATTTTGATGATGATAAGCAGATTGTCGTGCAAATAAACAGATATCGTAGCCTCAGTTTCTTAAAAACTAGAAAAAACCCCCCAAAAGCAATTCTGGTTCAAAATCAAACAAAACAAAACAATCACTTGTAATGATACTTAGGTAATAATGCTCAGTTTCCTGAAGCCTCAGCTCATCATATCAAAAAATGATGGGAATAGAGGCAGTTATTTATTTTCGTGTAATTACAGAGCTTGTTGAGTTATCCACAATATAAGAGTGAGCGAAATAAGATTATATTTGGCGCTGTTCACGTTGTTTGTTTTGCGATTCACGTGATTGAGTTCTGGTATGATTCTGGTTCGCGTTATAGAGTAGAGTTTAGATATGTACGAGTATATGTAGGTTATTTAAATAGTAAATACTATAAAGATTTTTAATAAAAAATAGTTCTTTAAAAAAATGCCTAATATTTTATTTAATTAACCATTTTCTTAATAGTCGAAATAATTATATCATTATCATACCTACCGCAAAACGTTACCCATTCTTTGGCCAAAATTATGTTATACAGATTTTTGTAGAAAACTCAGGAGGTAACTTAACTTTCCATCGCGGATAGTAAAAAGATGATGAAAAAATGTGTCTTAAATAATTGTAATTAATGACAAACCAAAGCAAAGAATAGTAAAAACAATCGGCGAACAAATGAAAAGGTGGGTGTTATATTTTAATATGAATAATGTTGCACAAAAAATTAAAGCCCGTCTCTATTTGTTTTGCTAATCGAACTGTCAAACGGTTGCTTATATAACGGGCAGTATTGCTCTTAAATCGTGAAAGTTATATTTAGCAAGTTCATTACGGACTTGTTAGGAGCTAATGAGGGCACTGACAGTAAGGCTGTTATTCTTACAAGACAATGATAAGGGTCGTGGAAGTTTACTAACACTAGAACCGTTTGTTTTCTCATTGTCATCTGTTTACGGAAAATCGTAGTTAAAATGGAGTATGTAAAGTTTGTCTACTCCAGTTAAAAGTGTAGGGCAAGGGAGAAGTTTGAATCCCGACATGTAGGCTCTTGACTAAAAAAGAGGAATGATAACATCGTGAGGAAACCTGCTCACTTGTATTGTTCGAGGGTGTGTTAAGCTATGTCTCTGTCTAAGGGTGGTTTAAAACTCAGACACCAAGTCTTAAATCAACCATACAAAATGAAGAAGCTAGAGGCTTTTTATGTCTAGTCAAATCGTCTGATGAAGTCATAGTCTGTGCTCAGATAGCGGCAAGTTGTGCTTAGTACAGGTAAGTTAATTGTCATACTGGAGCTGTCGAGGATTCAAATTCAATTGTCGAGCTATCACATGCTTCGTGGTTCATGAGATATAGTATTGTGGCAGATGCACGGACAGATAGTAGAGCTTTAGTAAGTTAAGTTCCGTTTTACCCTCTGGGTTAAAAATGAGTGCATGTGAAACTTTTCCATAGTATAAGAATATGTCATAACAAAGTGCAATCACATATTAACTAATCTAATCTCGACCATAGACTGGTTCAGATATCTTTAATTTATTAAACAGAAGAAAAATCGTTCTCTCTTACTCTTTAATAGGCACTTTTCTTTTTAATTCAACTAAAAGTTTCCAAAAATACCAAAGAACTATTTCTAGCTTCAGACATAATATCCAGAATACCTAGAGCCCCATTAATCTCTATAAACTCTACGGTCCTAGGAAAACTAAAAAAGGATGTCGTTTGCCTTTTTTTATAATCTGAAATGGAAACTTGATTTCCCGGCGGGTCGTCCGTATTACTGCACTGGTTTCATACAAAAACATTAGTTAGCCTTATTCCTACTGTTCTGGAATATGCTTTTCTAAAGTAAGTCCACCTTTTTTTCTAAAAACTCTTTGGAATCTTTTGTAATAGTAAATGTTTTCATTTATGAACATGCATTCTATCAGTCTGCTCCCGATCACGGATCTTGAAACCTACTCGAAACGTCATGACGGTCATGACATGAAATGTAAATGCACACTCGCGGTAATTACCCGTTTGTTGGTAATTTAATATGACCACAAACACGGGATATTCACACAGCGCCAATTAAAACAACTCTCAGTATTCTACTGATTATTTAAATCATCTCAACTGTAAGCTCTGTAGAATGAAGCGAGTTTCGTGATGGCTTGTGTATACAAGAAGAGCGGAGATTAAATGACAAAACTCTTACAAATTAAATAATTTTGTAGCAAAAAGTTTATAATATGTTACGTTCAGTTTTAATGCTGTTCGTTTAGAACATGCATATGATAAAAAGTGTCATTTTGACTGTATGATAAAAAGTTAAGCTTAGTTTAAAAGTAACGGCATCGTTATTAACGTCACTTTCAAGCCGGTTTGCAGATCTTTTTGTAAAAGTAGAATCTGTGGGACTATTTAATGAATTATTGTTCTTTTTCTCAAAATTGGCTTCAAACAGCGTAATAATTTTGACAACTCTACAAATTATAACTTCTTTTAACACAACATAAAGTTGTAAAGATGCTACTTTATGCTATTATAATCTTACATTCCGCTTACTAACTGAATATAAGGTAATAAAACCTTAAAAACACTCCACTGTTGGGCACAGACCTCTTCCCCATTAAAAGAAGATTTGACAATTGAATACCGCGACAGTTCACGTAACACAAAAAACGTTACTAGAATAACTCGCAGACGCATAAATAAAGAGTGTCTATGAATAGTAAACAACTGCTCATAATGTGTGTGTCTCTCATAACTTGCACATCAAGCTCGTCGCGACGGAGCTACAGTGATTTGTGCGGTTTGTGCGAAACGAATGGAATAGAAAATGAGAACATTCTGTCTTCCTTCCCCTTTTAAAATAACTCTTTTTATGGAAACGGTTTTTAAATTAGTCCTAATACGTTTTTAAATTTCATAAAATATTTAACTTTCAAGTTTTGTTTTGGTAACTACTTTTGTTCATCGCCGGGGTTTTCCTACTTTATTCTATCTCCCTCTCTTTTTCTCTTCATGGTTGTTTGTTAAATAAGTCTGACGTATGTATGAAGTTTTGTCGATTGAGGAACATAGTATAAGTTAAGTCTTTGAGAAAACAAAATTACTATGCAAAAATTGGTTTGTTTTCTACCATAAGTATGTATAATGTTATAAGAAAACTTGTTTTTGGAAACCTGGAAAGTGATTTTGCGTTTTTCGATCGCTCATCCATTAAGTTTTTATAATTTTTTTTGTGATATTCTTATATACGTTTGTTTTCCTTTGATTTTCATATTTTTTTCTTGATTCGGTGTCTATTATAAGACATCCTCTGTCCAACAAATTTCTGAACTCCTAATAGTCTGGGAAGCGTTGCCTTTCAGGTAGTATTCTGCCATCTTCATCAATGGACTTCCAAATATCTGGCAAATGAAACTGACTCTTCCGCGTGCAATGCAACTGTGACGACATAATAACCGACTTACTACGGCTATATTATTTTTAACGCTACCTCCCGGACTACTGCACACAGTACGTGTATATCCTGTGTCACGAGGTACACAGTTTTTTTCACTAACAAAACCCACTAACGTTTATTAAAACATTTTGAAAGTCCTTTAAAACACATGCTAGCTCCCACAAGGATATTATAAACTCTCTTTACAGTAACGTCGTGTTCCGTCGCGTTTTAAAATATCTCCTCATTTCGTGGAGAACTTTGGTGTTACAAAAAAGGTTTACTATGTTAAGTTACACCAAGCCAGGGAAGAGGACTTTTGTTTTCAATATTTTGATCCGAATTTTAAATTATTTAGCGCTTTTAATTTACTGTTACATTATAAAAGTAGCGTATAGTAAAAATACGTTTCATTTAAACATACATTTTTGTTTCAGATCATGAAGTCAATATTTACTTTATAATCATGACGCTTCATTTGAACTCCATTTAATCTTTTTACTTCTTTGCAAAAAATGAAATCACCGATCGGATGTTGACATCTTAAAAATAAATTAAACTTGTGTAATGTATGCGATAGTTACACGTTAGTTTACCACTAATTAAGTCGCTAGCTCGACTTGCACCTCGGAACTAAGTCGTTAGCATATAGACTGTCTCACCAAGTACGTTGAGACAATCATTATCACATAATTTGTGCGGTTTTGGCCTTCAAACACCTTTTCAAATTAATTACAATTATTAAGTCCCTAGAACTTGTTTTTTGATTAATGGTATATTTTATGACTGATGCCTACTAATATTATAAACGCGAAAGTAACTCTGTCTGTCTTTCTGTCTGTCTGTTACGCTTTCACGTCTAAACCACTGAACTGATTTTAATGAAATTTGGTACAGAGATAAAGTGGACCTGGAGAAAGAACATAGGATAGTTTTTATCCCGGACTTCTGAAGATTTTTCTTGGAAACACGATATAACCGACCTCGACGCAGGCGAAGCCGCGGGCGAAAAGTTAGTATTAAATAAGGCACAATGCGATCGAAACATTTCGAAGACAATTTTTTCTCCAAAAATAAAATAAAAGATACTAGTTATCCGTAGATAAGATAAATAGAAGAAGATAGAACACTACAATAACATGTTAAATAATAAAACGAAAAACATTTTGTCGGCAACCCATTTGCACAGTTTAAATTAATACGTGAGTATTAAATATCTATTCAAACATCCACTGCACTGTGTTAATCAATATAAAATAAACAAATCATAATTTTAAACTATTGCGAGTTTAATTCAAATTATGTCATCCGGGATTATTTGTTTTGGCAAACTAATTAATACTAATTACTGATTTCGAAAATATGGCGTTAAACTATTAGATTAAACAAAAACTATTTAACTAAATTATGTTAACTAACGAGTTAGCTAAACCAATAATTTTATTTATTTTAATTGATAATAGGTTAAATTTAAATTATTGGGCCACCTGCAACGTAAATTGAACAATTATAAGGATTAAATTGTTTGGCATGCGCCTGCTATGCGCATGAAAAAATTGTATATTTTTTTGTATAGCTGCAGTTTATTACAAAAATAATCATTGAACCTAAATTAATACAGTTAAAATTAGGTTACTTGACTAAAAAATTTTAACTTTTCAATTATATAGTTTTCAAACAAATATCAGATACCTATGTTTTCTATTATGGTAAACGTAACGCTAACGCAACCCACTCGAGCCGAGCTCCAATCACGCATTTAATAATTTTTATACCAAACAATTCTAAAAAGTTATTAAATACAAATCCTAACAAAATTGGATGTCACTCACAGCGAACGAAATCGCGACAGTTGGAGTTAGTTGCATGAAAAATGTGAAATAAAAATGTAGAGTCGTGAGAGAGCAGATTGCACGGCTGACTGACGTTCGGCGCTCGTTACCGACCGACCATAAAGAGCATGGAAGCGACAGACTTGTTGCGGAAATATATTGTCACGAACATCTTTCATATTTCATAGACGGTACTGGATTGAGGATACTACAGTCAGGTTCGATAGGAACTGTAAAGCAATTAGTTTAATGAGCTTGAATTTGTTACTATTTAGTCGTCTGCATCTATTAGAGGGATGTTTGGAATTGTGAAGCATATTATAGAAGGCGTGATAGCGAACAACACAACGTAGAGTGACGACTTCTTTGAGACGTGGTGGCAACCTTCAGGACTGGAATTGCAAGTCGATACTGATGTGGTGATGTAATGAGTCAAAGAGGAAGTCTACGAAAGGGATGTAAACTCTTCTGGACTGAACAGAAAACCGTACATATGAAGAAACTATGTACATCTAAAAAACCTCTAAATAAAAATACCTATTCTTGTTTCAGACTCATTAATTGGTGTCCATGTAGTGATTGACAAGTGACCATCGACAGTATGTCAATAATATTGATGTCGCCTTGTTAGACCAGCTCCCGCCAATCTGTGTTGGGAGTTATCCAGTGCCATAGCGAAGCGCCTTAATAATTACAATACTTCTTTTTAGAACCATAGTCTATTAGAATAACCAGTTACTTCTTGTTAAAATAACTCATCATTATTTTAATTAGGTAAATATTATACAATAACGGTAATCGACTTATCAAATAACGTAACATTTAGGTACCGGTTTCAAAATTTTATAACAAGATCTCATGCCGAGACCTCCACTAGGCTGTATTTCCCGAACCTTGATAGCTCGACCGGCGAAAAGTTCTTTTAACATGGATACACGATATTTGTGTCTACACAAACACCGTGTGCATGTAGTATTTTTGATATAAATACTTTTTTAAAACGGTTTTTACTTATTTTATAATAAACTAGCTGTTGCCCGCGACTTCGTCTGCGTGATTTTCAAGATGTGAAAAACTATGAAGTTTAATAATAACGATCATCGCAAAGCTGTAATGCAATATTGAAAATGAAACACTTTTTTTTACATTTTAAGCTTGCTTTTTTTTCTAAATTATAATGAATCTTGAGCGGCCCAAAGACTATCAAATGATTGAATCAAACACATTTCATCGTTTACGATACTATCCTGGTGTCAAATATTTCACAGCTGTTTTAATGACTTTTTCTTATTTAATCCCAAAAAGAGGGGCTTATAACTTTGACATATCTGCCTGCCTGCCTGTCTGTCTGTGACATCATAGCTTCCGAACGAATTATACAATTTTAATTTAAACGTGAATTGTGTGCGAGTGTTCGTTAAGACATGTTTGACAAATCGAGCCGTTTAAAAATGGGGGGGGGGGGTGCAAGTATGAAAAAATAACAGACGGTATCACTCAGTCTTAGCACTTCTGCTAAAATGTTTTACTTTCGAGAGTTTCCATTTTCTAATTGGGTGGGTTATGATTTTCGAGCACGTCTGTTCTTTGGCCGGCCTGCACCTGAAATTGTTAGACGGATTATGATAGTTATTATGAGGTATCATAAAATTATTATTGTACTGTAACCCAAGAGGTAAACCAGAACCATATTACTGAGGCCCCGGTGTCCGTTCGTCTGTCTGTCACCTGGCTGTTTCTCAGGAACAGTGATAGCCAGACAGTTGTTATTTTCACACACGATGTATTCCGACGATATAAAGAAGATGTCAAATTATTTTTGTGGTCAGAGCTGATGAAGTGAGAGTCGGGCTCGGTAACTGTGGATGTTACATAGTGTCATAAGATATAAGATTTTGCAAAATTGCGCCCAGATAAACGGTTTCCTGAAACACGTTATGTTTGATTGTCCTCTTAATATTAAAACTGATCTTCCTCACAAACATTTGGAATATTTCCAAAATAAAAAAGTTGGTAAACGTGTTATCTTGGCCCCCTGGTGTTTTGATCATGATTTGCCTTTAAATTGCTGATAAATAAATAGCGTGAAAAAAATATATCAGACACCCCTTTTTTTAAATTGACAATGACAAAAATCTAAAGTATAGGATATGTCTAATTTGTGATGTTACGACAAAGCAAAATATGAACATAAAAGTGACTTCATGCGCATGAGTTATATTTACTGTACCAATTTACAAAGAAAAAATACGTATTTTATTCGTTAACCTACCTGACGATCATTGAAGTAAAATATCGTCATCCCTACTGCATAAATGGAACTTAAATAAAGACTACATGAGGTTGGTTATGAGGTTACGCTGTCGATACCGACAGCCAAAATGAATTTTCCAGACATTGTGTGACGGATGTAAGTGCTGATAGCTACACGCTATTATCAGCCTTATTGGAGAAATTTCCAAAAATATGTTTCTAATCCTCGTCGGCTTAGCTTTGGGATCTCAGAAACTCATTCAGTCTCGTTCCTTCCCCGGTTTTTACCAGGCTACGAAAGAAAAAAAATTTAAATAAGTAGAGTTACAATAAATTGTTACAGGAATTTTTGGAAGGGCCTCCTGTGCGGTCTCTGTAATGGCGGATGTAGACCAATCAAATCGTTAAAATATTGAAGAATCCCAGGTATCAGTAGACATTGTTCTATCAATAGATACGTAATGTCAAAAACCGTCTAGCGTACGCTCTTATTAATTTATAGCTTTGGTCTTATAGATCTTTCACATTGCATACCTATTATGAAGTTTTTATGCAAGTTTTCTGGGCTTTTGTGATTGTGTGAAAGACGATATGGCTGTAAAGAGTGTTTCTTGTGAGATGACGGCGGTTGGAAGGTATGGAAGAAGATGACATGTTGCGCCGACCCCAAATAAAATAATTGGGATAAGGGCAGAGGAATGATGATTTCTGGGCTTTTCTATCCGAAATATTTTTGGCCTATGTAATGTTGCAAATTTAAGAAAACATTATTTCATTGTTTGAAAGGCTTTTTTTGTTTGAAAGTTAATATTTTTGTTGCTAGTTGTTACAGATGAACCAAGGTAATATAATTAACTGTGTCGTTCAGTAATTTATTGTTATGCATAATTATAGATGAGATCAATGTGAACTACATGCATCTTTGGGTTGAGTGTCGCTACGAATGTTTTGATCTTGGAGTAGCATCGCCAACACTACCGAGCTAAAAACATAGGTAGGTATACGCACCTATCGCAAATAAATACAAAATCATATTACGGCATTCCACATTTGAACTTGAGTAATTTTAGTACACCAATAAAAATAAAAATAATTTAAGTTCCTTTGTTTCAAGAATGTGCTGATTACGAAGTAACATTTGCATCAAAAGAATAATAATAAAAGTATTAAGAGTTTATGTTTCTTTTATTTTAATTATTGTCGCGCTAGATCTACATTAGACTTGAAAGAGAATAAAATGACTGATTTTGTGAAAATGATTTACTTTCGAAAAAATATATTATTGCTCTGCCAAAAGTCTTAAGATAAATAGCGTGATGTTTTTTGAGTAAATTGATGACCGTGCTGCCTACTACTCAATGGGGTGAAAATACACTTCATAATTGTATTACACGATGTTACGGGTGAGTCCAAAAATTTAAAACTTTACTGCTCATGCCCCCTGCATAGTAGCGTTATGGTTTTTGTATATTTGTTGTATCATGTGTACGATAAGGTTCA
This sequence comes from Trichoplusia ni, assembly GCF_003590095.1. Lineage (NCBI taxonomy): Eukaryota > Metazoa > Arthropoda > Insecta > Lepidoptera > Noctuidae > Trichoplusia > Trichoplusia ni. The sequence goes on from NC_039486.1 coordinate 14,989,176, forward strand.
TGCAAAATTTGAACGAAATATATTCAGTTGTTTATGAGATAATTTGATATTTGTGTATAGATATAAAAGGCTCCTGCTCACCCCCTGTAACGAAAAGCGAGATAATAAGTAAAAAGTATGTTGACCGGACCTCTTGTTGATATTCTCTGAAAATATGAATCAAATCTATCCAGTACTTTCCGAGATCTTTCCGGACATACATACAGACAAACAGACAAACAGACAAACAGACAAACAGACAAAAATTCTAAAAATCATATTTTCGGCATCGGAATCGTTCGCAGACCACCCTCCAATTATTCTTTTTTTAAAATATTCAATGTACAGTTTTCACTTTTCTACAATTTTATTATATGTATAGATGAAAATAAAGTTAAATAAACTTTGATTTCAAAAGAAATCTTGATTTTATTGAACGGGAAGCATGTTTTACTCGGTTGAACAATAGTGACACACAGAAAACTAGTGGCCTTTGTTTCTCGCATCGAGCTGACACACTCGTTGATAAAGTAGAGCTGAAGTTACGAACACATGAGGGAAGGGAATAGCAGAGTTAGTAGTTAAGATTAGAACAATATGAAGTTACATAGTGGTTTCTTAGGTTTACGCGAATGTTAGACATTGAAATGAAACTACTTTTACGGATTTTATCGCGGTTTAATTTTAGATTTTAGTTCCCGACGTTTCGAAACCTTTGCAGGTATCATGGTCACGGGCAGCATGGTCTTCCAGCCATCTTCTCTATTGGAAGATATCACCTACTTGGGATCCAATAATAAATAAACTCAAGGCCAAACCCAAGAGCAGCGCTGCAAGACATCAAGACACAGTGAGCTCATACTGCGTAGGTCGGACCACAAATAATTAATTAAAATATGAAGGTAGAACGAGCAACATCTTCTGTCAAGACGAACGCCATCTCAGTCTGCCCGTGACCATGATACCTGCAAAGGTTTCGAAACGTCGGGAACTAAAATCTAAAATTAAACCGCGATAAAATCCGTAAAAGTAGTTTCATTTCAACAATATGAAGTTATTGTAATGAGGTAGATAGGGTTATTATTAAATGATAAGAAGCAAATAGGGGAAGTGGTATTTTTTTTCCCAGTTCGATATGCAAATGATAAATTGACTTCAAAATAACATTAGGATGGAAAAGACATCGATGCAATAATTCGTGCCAAGGATTTAGGAAGTTATTCTGAACTACTCATGTTAAAATAATTTAATAATTTGTGAAGTAAAAACATGTTTTTCAGTAAAAATACAGCAAATATTGGTTTAATTAAAGGAAAGTTTTTCGTACTCAATTTTGTCTTTTATTTTTTTGGAAATCACGACGTATTAAAAAAAGTTAAGCATGTATCAATCACATTATATGACATGAAGAAAATAAAACTTTTTAAGAAATTTTATGAAAATTCAAGGAAACACTCCATGTTTTTCCACATTTTCTTTCACTAATTACATTAAACTTTTGTTCCATGAATTGTTTACACAGCTAAAACTAAGAAATTAAAAGAAGAAGTTATAAAACAAACTTAAATATACATTTCCTTTCACCCTGGTTTTGACCGACGTGGGTTGGTCAAAGTGAACTTTGTACCGTTTCCATTGCTTGTTAAGTCCACGTCACGTCAGTGTCAAATGCATAGAGGGTGCAATGGACCGCGGCCACGGTCCAGGGAGACGGCTGATAGTGAACACTCTACCAGACGCGAGTATTACAATAGACGAGAAAACACTTTGAGTAGTTTAGATAATTAGCTCTGGGTATTTTTTTTATTGTTTACTAGCTGTTGCCCGCGACTTCGTCTGCGTGATTTTCAAGATGTGAAAAACTATGAAGTTTAATAATAACGATCATCGCAAAGCTGTAATGCAATATTGAAAATGAAACACTTTTTTTTACATTTTAAGCTTGCTTTTTTTTCTAAATTATAATGAATCTTGAGCGGCCCAAAGACTATCAAATGATTGAATCAAACACATTTCATCGTTTACGATACTATCCTGGTGTCAAATATTTCACAGCTGTTTTAATGACTTTTTCTTATTTAATCCCAAAAAGAGGGGCTTATAACTTTGACATATCTGCCTGCCTGCCTGTCTGTCTGTGACATCATAGCTTCCGAACGAATTATACAATTTTAATTTAAACGTGAATTGTGTGCGAGTGTTCGTTAAGACATGTTTGACAAATCGAGCCGTTTAAAAATGGGGGGGGGGGGTGCAAGTATGAAAAAATAACAGACGGTATCACTCAGTCTTAGCACTTCTGCTAAAATGTTTTACTTTCGAGAGTTTCCATTTTCTAATTGGGTGGGTTATGATTTTCGAGCACGTCTGTTCTTTGGCCGGCCTGCACCTGAAATTGTTAGACGGATTATGATAGTTATTATGAGGTATCATAAAATTATTATTGTACTGTAACCCAAGAGGTAAACCAGAACCATATTACTGAGGCCCCGGTGTCCGTTCGTCTGTCTGTCACCTGGCTGTTTCTCAGGAACAGTGATAGCCAGACAGTTGTTATTTTCACACACGATGTATTCCGACGATATAAAGAAGATGTCAAATTATTTTTGTGGTCAGAGCTGATGAAGTGAGAGTCGGGCTCGGTAACTGTGGATGTTACATAGTGTCATAAGATATAAGATTTTGCAAAATTGCGCCCAGATAAACGGTTTCCTGAAACACGTTATGTTTGATTGTCCTCTTAATATTAAAACTGATCTTCCTCACAAACATTTGGAATATTTCCAAAATAAAAAAGTTGGTAAACGTGTTATCTTGGCCCCCTGGTGTTTTGATCATGATTTGCCTTTAAATTGCTGATAAATAAATAGCGTGAAAAAAATATATCAGACACCCCTTTTTTTAAATTGACAATGACAAAAATCTAAAGTATAGGATATGTCTAATTTGTGATGTTACGACAAAGCAAAATATGAACATAAAAGTGACTTCATGCGCATGAGTTATATTTACTGTACCAATTTACAAAGAAAAAATACGTATTTTATTCGTTAACCTACCTGACGATCATTGAAGTAAAATATCGTCATCCCTACTGCATAAATGGAACTTAAATAAAGACTACATGAGGTTGGTTATGAGGTTACGCTGTCGATACCGACAGCCAAAATGAATTTTCCAGACATTGTGTGACGGATGTAAGTGCTGATAGCTACACGCTATTATCAGCCTTATTGGAGAAATTTCCAAAAATATGTTTCTAATCCTCGTCGGCTTAGCTTTGGGATCTCAGAAACTCATTCAGTCTCGTTCCTTCCCCGGTTTTTACCAGGCTACGAAAGAAAAAAAATTTAAATAAGTAGAGTTACAATAAATTGTTACAGGAATTTTTGGAAGGGCCTCCTGTGCGGTCTCTGTAATGGCGGATGTAGACCAATCAAATCGTTAAAATATTGAAGAATCCCAGGTATCAGTAGACATTGTTCTATCAATAGATACGTAATGTCAAAAACCGTCTAGCGTACGCTCTTATTAATTTATAGCTTTGGTCTTATAGATCTTTCACATTGCATACCTATTATGAAGTTTTTATGCAAGTTTTCTGGGCTTTTGTGATTGTGTGAAAGACGATATGGCTGTAAAGAGTGTTTCTTGTGAGATGACGGCGGTTGGAAGGTATGGAAGAAGATGACATGTTGCGCCGACCCCAAATAAAATAATTGGGATAAGGGCAGAGGAATGATGATTTCTGGGCTTTTCTATCCGAAATATTTTTGGCCTATGTAATGTTGCAAATTTAAGAAAACATTATTTCATTGTTTGAAAGGCTTTTTTTGTTTGAAAGTTAATATTTTTGTTGCTAGTTGTTACAGATGAACCAAGGTAATATAATTAACTGTGTCGTTCAGTAATTTATTGTTATGCATAATTATAGATGAGATCAATGTGAACTACATGCATCTTTGGGTTGAGTGTCGCTACGAATGTTTTGATCTTGGAGTAGCATCGCCAACACTACCGAGCTAAAAACATAGGTAGGTATACGCACCTATCGCAAATAAATACAAAATCATATTACGGCATTCCACATTTGAACTTGAGTAATTTTAGTACACCAATAAAAATAAAAATAATTTAAGTTCCTTTGTTTCAAGAATGTGCTGATTACGAAGTAACATTTGCATCAAAAGAATAATAATAAAAGTATTAAGAGTTTATGTTTCTTTTATTTTAATTATTGTCGCGCTAGATCTACATTAGACTTGAAAGAGAATAAAATGACTGATTTTGTGAAAATGATTTACTTTCGAAAAAATATATTATTGCTCTGCCAAAAGTCTTAAGATAAATAGCGTGATGTTTTTTGAGTAAATTGATGACCGTGCTGCCTACTACTCAATGGGGTGAAAATACACTTCATAATTGTATTACACGATGTTACGGGTGAGTCCAAAAATTTAAAACTTTACTGCTCATGCCCCCTGCATAGTAGCGTTATGGTTTTTGTATATTTGTTGTATCATGTGTACGATAAGGTTCATGCAAAATTTGAACGAAATATATTCAGTTGTTTATGAGATAATTTGATATTTGTGTATAGATATAAAAGGCTCCTGCTCACCCCCTGTAACGAAAAGCGAGATAATAAGTAAAAAGTATGTTGACCGGACCTCTTGTTGATATTCTCTGAAAATATGAATCAAATCTATCCAGTACTTTCCGAGATCTTTCCGGACATACATACAGACAAACAGACAAACAGACAAACAGACAAACAGACAAAAATTCTAAAAATCATATTTTCGGCATCGGAATCGTTCGCAGACCACCCTCCAATTATTCTTTTTTTAAAATATTCAATGTACAGTTTTCACTTTTCTACAATTTTATTATATGTATAGATTTTGGATCTGTACTAAAAAACGGTAAGCCAAATCAAAAATGTTTTTCTTTTAAAATTATAATTAATGACGTCACGATTTCATATTAAATGAAAGCATTTACCTGGCACCTTTATGCCGGTCCAACAGAAGACAAGGTATACTGGTCATCATTGATACATTGGTAAATTCCAACCGGCATGGTATTTCTTCATTTTTTTTCTTATTCGAAACTAGAGGCTCTATGATACCTAGTCAGGAGTCACAGGTTCGAGTCCAGGTTTAAATTCTTCTAAGATTATAAACGTTAAGGTCTGTGTGTATGGATGTTTGTTCCTCTAACGCAAAAACGGCTAAAGATAGATTTATCCCGATTTTATGTTCCCGTGTGATAATTTTCGTAGCGGGTGGGCCCGCAGACATCAGCTAGTTCATATTAAATTATTAAGTATTTATCAACAAAGATAAATAAAATAGTAACTACAATCAGGTTCATTTAGAATTCTGAAGATAAAGTTCACGTGCCTGAATACATGAACTGTCTCTCGCACTTAAAGCCTGTGAGTTAAAAGAAGTTTGAATTAAAATTGACACTGATTGGGACGCGCGTCACATTAAACTCGTTTATAACTTTCTTAAACGTCACACAACTTATTGGACAGCTGTGATTGCAACTTAGATCGATCAATAGTCTTGATTTTGCCACTGTATGAGCTGACGCAAAAAAAAACTGATCGTTCTTGGCCTAGTATTATGCACATGGTCTGGCAAAGTGCAAATATGAGCAACATGCTCGATTAATTAAGTGTCTTTTTCCTTTGTATCTTATGAAATGAGATATTTTAACATCAAATCTACAATGAACTTAATTCCCTAAAAAAATTGGTTCGCCTTTTACTACATAAATTATCTTTTCCGCAAGTGATAATATAACAAATAGCGATATTTTAAAAGTATAGACTATCCTTAAAAATAGATGAGTCTTCCGTTCACGATGCCTTTGGTCTATGAAAACTGACTTAGAAACGCTGGTAAAATTCTCTTTCTTTAAGTAATCATTTCTTTATGGTGTAAACTAAATTATAGTCATGTTTATTTTTTCTGGCCATGGCACTAAAACCTTTGTCGTGAAAGAAAGTTATTAATACGACTCAAGTGTGTTAAATTACTCATCATTATTGTGTTGAGTGGTATGACGTCTTTTTATTCTGTATAAAATGTTAACAACACAAATAAGTGGAAAAAATTTATTATAATATAATATGGTGTAATAAACTTTAATAGTGCGGAAAGCAACTAAATCTAACATTTCTTATTTTTCCTCTAAGAAGGTTGAGATTCAATGTTCCTACATTACGCCCACACGTTTTCTATTTGTGGTCTATCTAATCAAATGTATTTTAACAAATATATCACAAAGGTGCTAGGTTTTCATTCTATAGAAATCGTTATATAACACAAAATATGTGTTTGTATTGGACAGATAACAGCAGATTTTGAACATATCGAAACGTGGTAGGTATCCTTATTATGCAAAAGCATGCAAAACAATAGAAAAAGTTTAATAGTCAATCAAACCACAAATAGCTGCCATCACCACAAAAATACACTTCCCCATATTAATCAAAAACAAACAAGTCGAAAACCCAACTAAAGCTTCCCATTCAGCACGCGACAACTTCAAACAAGTTACAAGTTTAGGTAACGCGAGATGATACGACGGTCGCTGTCGGAATCGCAAGCAGCCGGCAACTGGGGCACGTATTATTTGAGAGTTTGTCGCTTGCAAACTTCGTTGTTGCCGCGACAAAGACGCCCAACAGAATTACGGTACGTGTTCTGACGCGCGCGAAACGAATAATAACTGTTTTAACGCGTGATCTAAGTTAGGTGATAGACGATTTTGTAGTGAGTTTGGAGGTCGACTTGTGAGTGGCTTGAGGGCTTTGCTTTATTAAGACGGATGAGTACTATAAAGACAGTATCGTTCAAGCCAAAAATATGTTGTACAGCTATAGTTTGGTAAGCAGATTAATTTCAATAGCATGATGAGTACATGCTTTCGAGCAAGTCCGATAGCTCAAATCCCGTCTTATCTACAAATTCAAATCCAGTCCTTTAAGAAGGTTATCAATACAAGATTATAATGTAAAAAATAGCTTTTAAAAATTGTCTATAAAATACGTTGTTATAAGTATTTAACTACACACTAATCTCCCAAATTATAAACATAAGTGTAGGTTAATGATATTTCTATACAGCATGAATGGTAGAACGCGAACAAGCCACAAAAACCGCAAACAAACTATTTATACATTTTACGCTGGCTTTGCTATGAAAATAATGCATGTTTTATGATTGTGTTTATAAATAACACATAGAGGTAGCATAAAAAGGCCTATGTCCAGCGGTGGACAACTTTAGGCTGAGATGATGATGATGATGGTGAATCTACTTATGGATATAGATGTTGTTTAGTATGTTAATTTATTGCAGTTTGTAGTTTCAGGTTTAAGAAAATTACAAACAGACAGTGATCTTTTGACAGTAAAAACACTAATTGTGAAGAAACTTGTGTTCCAAATATTGGAGTCCGAATTGCCAATCCGCAGTGAGCTAGCGTGGAGAAGATTGTTGAAGACTTTCTCTAAAAGTGAAGGGGTTTGTTACCAGCATTGTTACATCTAAAGGCTGTTATTACTCTGAACACGACTGCTCATAGATTCAACAACTATCGTTATTATTAAGTGAAAACGAACCCCAAAACCTATTAAAACCTTCACAAAACAAAGGTTATCGGACGAATATAGAAAGTACAGGTTTGAACCTGAAAACATTAGCACGCAAAGTAAGAGGTCTACCACTGTACCTCATGGTGAGACTTTAGTTGCTGTGTGAGTGAGACATCGCTCTAGGCCCTGCACGTACGCTGTCTCACTTCCACATCATCATCGGTGGAGTAACACTGAGGTGGCCCTAAGATATAGTGGGACCCGAAATATTATCTTCATAATTTATATGCTCATGTATTAATGTTTACCTGTGAGTTTATTAAGGGTTCGGAGGCTCGGCCGGGGTACACACCGTCACGAACAATGATTTTTAAACAGAAAAAAAAACGCAATTGGGAAAAAAAATGTTTTTATTAAAAGTGAAGACAAATAATTAATTAAGTTCTCACTTTCTGTATAAGTGTATTCTGACAAAACATTTTTTGTCATGGCTGAAATTTTGCTTTTTTACTTTGGACTTTAGTAAAATATATGATCTGTAGAACGTTTTGAAATGGAATGGAAATAAATAAGCATTCAACAAAAGGGAAATTGAAGACATCGTATATAGTAATAGGTGAAATAGCTGAAATATTGCGTGTGTTACTGTTTAGCCAGCTGAATACGAGGGCAACAAGCTACACGGTCTACACTACTGGAAACTCCAAAATAAGGGACCAGCTTACATTGGTTTTCAAATAAATGCAATTAGCTCATGTACGAATTTCAGAATACCTCCAAAATGCGCCGACTGTGATTTGAATCGTGGTTGAATGATTTGGAGGGTGTATGTAGTAAATTGTTCCTGGAAAACTGTCGGCAGAATGGTAGAGTCAAAGATATTATGTCAGTTGTGGGGGAGAGCTATGCTACAGATTTTCACACGTAACGGACGTGATTTCTGGATATTATTATTGTTTAAATTTTAATTGGTCGGTTTTTTAATTATTTTTGCTAAAAAATTGAAGTCAGTCATGTACATAATATTTTTTGTCATTAACTGTCAAGAGGTACCAAAATATTTTTAAGATACTTCCAGTTTTTTTTTTCAAAATAATTAAAAAAAATACTCAATCCATTAGTTTCCACATCACAATGTACAAAAAAAATAAAAATCAACTTTTTCTGAATGAATAATTATAAATTAATTTATTAAATCTAAGGTAAGTAAAAAGTTAATAAGCTGAACATATACCGACGACGACTACGATGACCTATTTAAAGGTCCCAGTTTTTCTAGTTCGATGCTTTTATTCCTTTTAATTATTCGTAGTTACAGATCGGTGTGACCCCCGCCTGCCTAACAGGCCACAGTCACGTAACGGGTTGAATGCGGTCTGTTAGACCGACGCCGGCGTAACGAGGAATATTATCACCTCCGCGTCACGCACCAACCGAACTCTACTAATTAATTACGTTTTTCATGAGTTAAGGTGGAATATAATTCGGATTGCTTGGATTCGTATAACGTTATTACATTTTATTTTAATATTTCTTTTCATTTAATCTAATAAAGTCTAGAACGAATATATCTTTCATGTGTGTGTTTATTTTGTGATTTTCTAAAGTGTATTTAAGTAAGGATGTTCCACGGCAAAACTTTTCTCTGTTTGAAATAGTCGATGCATGCGTACGGCTTATAGGCACAGCCTCACTTATATTGATCGGAGCTCTGTATTTGTTCATAGGATTTCAAGTGGTATTTCCAAAACATGACTGTACTTAAAAAAGGCTTAAAAAGATACCTGAATTTGTTTATGTTTGTCATCAAACACTAAATGTCCAATCCAGCGAACTTAAAAAATGGCAACTTTGTTTAGCTCTCTATTGAGCTATCAGCGCCCTGCAAAATAGTTAAAAGCGTCAATGTAACTAAATAAAACGAAAATTGATATTACAATTGTAATTGAATTCAGTCCATGTTCTGTCGAGGAAGCCAGCTAATTCCGTTCCACAGTGGCACTTCAGCCTAGATTTCCCAAACTATGTTGAGGTCAGTTTTCAGTCTGAACTGGCTGCGGGCGAATGTAACACGTGTCAGGCCTCCACAGACACCGCAGCATTTCCTATTAGGCCAATCGATTTGCAACCAGTTTTATGCCACCAACTTAAAATGATCTCCTTAATTTTAAATTGGTCTATATGTAAAGGCTGTGCTCTGAAGGTCTTGTTATATTGGTCTTAGAGAAGGAATTAAAAGTTTTTAACAGAATGTTGTTATTTTATCAAAACCAATTGAAATATATTTGTCATTTTTAAAGTAAGATTAAAATAAAAACATTGGATGGAGCCAAAACATGATAATAAAAAACGCGGCACAGCATAAAAAAGGAGAAAAAGATTTTTACTTTCATCATTACATCATTTCATCGTCATTACCTACCTACTTATTAAGATAAGTAGGTTGTACTTATTAAAATATTTCATGTTCCTTATTTGCCTGCATCTGCGTTTAACCTTTCCTATTAACCCACCAGTGCATTAAGCTATCTGGACAAACGATCTCAAAGCATTTATAACGTATTAATATTTTAGCACTTTAACTAAGAGTAACATTCCAGAATCTTCTCCTAATAGGTTGCAATTGTTTTTAAAGGTTTTTATTAAGACAAAGGCGATTGAGACGCGATACATTCCGGTGTCTATTACCGTTGCACGTTCCACAATCGACCTTAATTGGCTACTTTCGTTAATCAAGCTAAACACAATGGTATTTCGGATTTATGGGCTTTTAATTGAAGTTAGATATGTTAAAAGTCTTTGTAAATCTCATAATTGATTAAACATCAATGTAGTCCGCTTTTGAGTTATTGAGAAAAGATTTTTATGAAGTCAACAAACAAAAATAATAAAGTAATTTTCGATTAAAATTAAAGTGCTTTTTACCACTAATGTCAACGTCATCCCAATTTAGGACTCTTCACAAAAATACTACGATTTCTGACAAATCATAATAGTATCTGTTCAGTTTCTTATGGATACATTTCTTTGAGAGGTAGTTGCTTCCGATATTGTCAGCTGAAGGAATATTATTGGCACAACACATTTTCATGCCTACAACGCATATAATTTCTGACACCACAAATGCTCAAGGAGGTTCTATAACTACTCGTATATTCACGTTAGATTGATGTTTATTGTACATTGGTTCCATCAGATACAGGTTACTCTACCTAGGTAGGACTTGGTTTCACTTGACTTAATCCCTACTAATATTATAAATGCGAAAGTAACTCTGTCTGTCTGTATGTCTGTTACGCTTTCACGTCTAAACCACTGAATCATTTTTAATGAAATTTGGTAAACAGATAGAGTTGACCTGGAGTAAGAACATAGGATAGTTTTTATCCCGGACTTTTGAAGAGTTCTCTTGGAAACGCGATAAAACCGACCTCGACGCGGGCGAAGTCGCGGGCGAAAAGCTAGTTTACAATATCAAACTACATACACAATATTAATATTTTAAATGTAAAAACCGACCCAATGCCACATTTATTATCATGCTGAAATGTTTGAATATTTGACATTCAATAACGTTATTATTTGTTTACTTTTTGGTGTGAACCCATAATTTATTTACCACATACTGTAATTTTCAAAAGCTGCTGCTTATTTGGTATAAATAATAAACCAATTTAAATTATAAATGTCAGTCTAATCACGGACATGACAATCATAGAGATTCATTAACATAATTTACATTCTATTTAGTTTTCATATTAACCAGTTGTTTCGGAGCACTCTGCTACGTGTATCTGCTACGGCGTAGCAGTTGCTACGTCTGTACAATGTGTAGGAATTTTAAGGCTTCTCATTCTCTCCGAATGTTCACCGCATCGCTCTCCTGGAATATTATGATTTGCAGATGAGTGGAAGTTAACTTGTATTATTCTTAAACATTCTATCTTTCGTTGACTCTGTGTCAATTGGATTCAAAACCACTAGATCTGTAATTTCAACATTTTAATTAAAATATGTAAGCTTTATGTTTTTACTTGAAGTTTAAAAAGTGGCTACTTATTTCTTAAAAAAATACAATCGATTTTCAGTTGATTGTTAATAATTATAATAATAAGAATATAGGTATTATTTGCACCTTCTTATAAATACTTATTGCACTTATCTATTTACTATTAACAAAGTCAAAGAGATTATGAAACCTATTATGACGCAACTATATTAAAAACAAGTATGTTTTCTCTTTCATCCATGGCTCTATTTTTACCGCACCACATAATCTCATTTCCTTTTTACTAAAGGCTATTTAATTGGCAATCTCCTTTGAACGCAAGTCATCAACGTATTTTAATAATGTCTGCGATAAGCATGTTCATGTTTTAACCATACGGTGAATAAAAAAGGAATAATGTGCTGGTGTTTACTGCAATAATAATGTTGAATAAAAACCTTTTTTTTTGGTAAAAAATAGAAAAAAATGATTTGTGTTTTAAAATGTATTGAAATAACTATTAAATGCTTCTTAAAATTATTTGAACCTAAAAATATTTCCACACTTCGTGGTTCAAGATTGACAAAAAATAATATTTGAATAATATTCTAAGGAGCAGGAGAAAGGGAAAATAAAATTATGAAAGAGAACACCTTACGATGACATGTTTACAAAAACACGTCACCAATATCATTTTATTTAAATTCATAATCTTTTGTCTTAAATCAATAGCAGTATAATTAGAGTGGTGGTCGGATTAATTCGTTCAAAACTTGGTACAATTGATACAGACGGATGAAATCTTTGAAGTACAAGCCGGAGGGGGCTTACCGTAATTAATAGCAAGACGGCATAATCCGTGAGAGAACGACGTAAATTGGCATCACGCGGTGCAATACGTAACCCTGAGTTGACGTAACGGCCCAACAGGGACACTGATTGTTTTGACGTGCTTTAATAGTAAGATATATTTTACAATACAATTTGAGGAGAGATTCTTTTCATTTTTTCTGTTATGAACTTTTCTGCGCTAGGCTAATCTTTCCTGTGTTGTCTTTTCACCCAAATGAGCTTTGAGATCTGCAACAAAATAAATTGACCATGAATCAGTTCTTCAAAACTAGTCGGGCAATCCCGATATAACACACGTCAGTCGTTTCAATTAAGTATCCTTAGTAAAGTCTTTACTAATAAACAAACTGTCAAAAAAGTTAAATTAAATTAATTTTGAAGTAGCTCTCTGTTTAGAATTTACATAAATATGGACTATTAAGAAATAAGTCTGAAATAAATATTATTATTGTTATTAAAAAAAGGCCATCTCAATTTAGAAATTTCAAAGGTAAATCAATACAGTGTATGAAAAATAAAAAGAACGACTAGTTTTTAAAGAAACAAGAAAAAATTGTGGCAATTGAATGTTGCAATTTCTTTCGCATGAACAAATTGCTGCTAGCATGTTTGATTGGCCAATCAACAAGGATTGTATCGGAGAGGACTAACTAAGCCTTGAGTCCCATTGTGTTATACCGAATAGCCGCTTCAGAATTCGAGAATATTCTTTTAATGAACACATATCCAGAATTCAAAAAACGGTTCACTAACCAAGATTTACAATACTTTTAAACTTCATGTCACTAACCAGCATGCGTGCGAAGGCCCTTGCGAATAAAGAGGAATAAAATGTACCTCTCTAACTAATCTATTGTTACTATTACAAATAGAACTGTTGTTGATTTGTAAGCAAGATGCTGCTACTCACGATGTATTGTGTCATCTACCATGGACATAGTGGCAGTTCTGCTTAAAAAAATCCGTTCGGCTATTATACTACGACTCTTAAAACTACCACAACAAAATAATTTATTTCGCTCTGTGTGTAGCTGTACCTTTGTTGATTATTTCTCATTGATTATAATAGGAAATCTATGACTCTAACTGTTCTGCTTCTGATCAGTCTTCTTGAACTATATGATTTGATCAAAGTATCTTTGAACTATTTCGTGTTTGACGATTAGTTGGGGCTTGCAATGTAGCTCTCCGTACCAATGTGCCTGTACTACGATCTCTCATAGCTCTACCAGTGTCATTGATGAAGCGAGATGGCATATTATACTGAGCATAGCGGTGTTTCAGTTCCACATAAGCGAGCCCTCCTCAAGAAGGTTATAGTAAGAGATGCTTTGCAGTGGTTAATTTCAACCTCAGAGATAAGTACTAGTCGTCATTTGGCTCCACTTACTCAGGTCCAGATCTTATACAAGATTATCTAGATTTTAGAATTCGGGGAAGGTTATTTGTTTAGGTTGTGGTCTGTACCTGCAAAATGTGAATTTGTCAAAAGTGTCATATTTAATGTTTTACGGATAATTCAATTTCAATTCAAAATGTTGACTTTTGTTGACCTGTCAGATTAATTGAAGTTTCCGGGTATTTAAACGTAACCCTAATATCAATTATGATACTATTTATTGTTTTCATATTCAATTGAAGACACTAAAACAAAAGTGGTGATAAAATCCATTAACAATGGATATGGACACTTTTAGTACAATACAAAGATAAAAGGTTATGCAACGAAATAAAAACTCAGTTTTAGTCCTTCTTGACGAGAAAAAAATTTTTTTTTTTTCACTATCTATCGCTCATTTTGAATGACCAGTTAATCACGCAAAAAAATTGTTTATTTAACAATACAATAAGTTCATGTTAATCAAAACATCTTAATTTTAAGTACTTAATCAAAGTAAAAATTAAATTTCCTACTGAAAATAACAACAATTATAATGTGACTACATAACGAAGCTACCACGCAAACACAATAAAATAATAATTTAAATTTCCACCGAAACTATAGATTCATGTAGTTTATAAGTTAATTACATTGGGTCCAGTAAAGTTTAACGGCCTATTAATAGTTGTAATGATATTTACGGAGTACCAACTAATAACAGCTCATTTAGATAACAGAATGTTCTATTTAATTATTTTGTTAATATGAGTTTGTGACGGGCTCGTTTCGGGACAAAGGACAATGTTATACGTGTGAGAAATAATGAAGTCGATTCTTACCTTTAGAGTATGAAAATTATATCATTTATGGTTTCTATTGTGAACTTGAAGGTTTTTTTAGTGAACAGTAAAGTTGGTTATAAAACTACGTAAATTCAAGAACGTTTTGTATTTTTTTTGTATTCTTACCGTGATTAAGCAATCTATTAAAAAATATAATAGTAATTTTTAAAACAGTGACTTTTTTATATATAATTTAGTTTTTCATTATACGAGTAGTTGGTTTTTCTGCCGTCAATTTTACTATATGCCTTATTAATAAGAATGTTTTCTACAAGGCTTTTGTGACCGGGACTGCGTTCCCGGATTACAAATACCTGCATATTATATTATTATGACCCACGGCAATAACTTTGAGGTTTATTTTCTAAGATAGTCGGAACAATAGCTAAGTTAAGACGTCGCGATATTGTGTGGATTTGCTCAATATACTGATACTATTTTCAGTATGTAAACAAAGTTATACTAGAACTAGATAATGTTAAGGTTTTCATGTACCTAAGTATTATGATTAGCCTGCGCGGATAGTTGTGGTTATCACGACAAACCCACTGTGTGTCGAACTCGTCGAAATTGGTTCAGTCGTTAAAAAAGTAAGTAAATTGTCCTTCTTTGAAAGAATACTGCCACCTGATGTATTAAATACAAACATAATTCCTTTTCGGTAGAGAAGTATGAAGTTGTTTTTTTTTAATACGAGGTATTTCATTCAACAGAAAAGTACACAAAATCAGATAATTTTAACACACGAATGACAATTCCCAGTAACCCTATTAATAAGATCTTTTCCAAGACCACGATTGTAAATCAGAACGACAAAAATATCGTAAACCAAAGATATCATTTACCTCGTATTTAAAAGGAAAAGGGAAATGTAAGAATTGGGTCCTTTGCGTATTAGAATGTTTTTTTTCCGGAATATTAGATTACAAGACAAACGATATTTTAAGTCAATAGGAAGTGGTTATGCCGCGTGGTCCCCGGTAAGATAAGACCACCAATATTTTCCTGTAAGTGCCTGAAGATGAGTCACGAAACGTTCCAGATTATGCTCACGATTTATACTCTTTTATTAATGCTTTGTATGGGTTTCTGAGGTTCCATATCTAAGGGGTAAAACGGGTCTCTTTTAGTGAGATACCGCCGACTGTCCGACTATCACCAGGCCATATCATATCACCACAGATTCTGATAATGTATTCCTGTTCTAAAGTTTCTAACTGTTCTTCTCTAAGTGAAGCTATAACATTTACACGGAATAAAACAATAAATTAAAAATCTTATTACCGCAATAATAATACACCTAAACAATAAATAAATCATTACAAGAATACAAATATTCAATTACAAGTTAGCAAGACAAATTGTAAAATAAATCTCGCTGAGCGCGTTTTCATTGCAAGCGGTCTTGAAATTATGTTTTATAAAATAAGCGATGTTTTTTCAACAAATGTATCTGTGTCGTTGCTTTGTCGTTCATCATTTTTATACTGTTCTCCAGCCAGTGCCGTAAACATCGTGAAATTGTTCTCAAACAATTAAAGGTTTTAATAGTTTTGTAAAGTTGCCAGTATTTTATAGGATGCCGTACTGAAAAAATTAAAACGAATCCTATTAATGAGGCTTTGCTGTCTGTGATGCTGTTTGTCCGTCAGTCAACAGCCTGAACATAGGGACCGTGATTTAAGTATTTTTCATAAGGACGATCAATACTTAAATAAATGATAAGTGTATACTCTTGTTTGATGTATTATCTAAAACTTAAAGCATAAAAGCGAGCGAATCAGTGATCTCTAGCAGACCAAAAATACTTCTAATCAAGGAAATTCGATTTATCATAAGTGGCCTAAAACACTAAGGCTAGTAAAGGCCCATTGCTGTAACCTATCCTTTAGTCAACGACGAAATATTCTACAGTAGATACACCTTCTTAGCAATCAACATGAAAATAGAAAATACTAATTTTAATCTAAAAACGAACATTAAAAATATTAGCACAGAAATGGTTATAATAATTGTAATACTCTTTCATCTTATACCTCCTAATCAAAAAATGCTAAAACAATTAAAATTTTCACACCCCTTTTTTCCTTTAATCCCGAAATTTGTATGGAAATGGCCTCTGCGAGAGCTGAACGAAATTAAAACTGTACTAATGTATGTAAATTTAAAACAAAGGCACGTTATGCCACAAACTAAGTTTCCCTGCGATTCTCAGTTCCATTTGTAGTTCGTATAAATATCAAATAGATGCGAAACGTCATTACGTTTCATACCAAGTCTTTTTGAGACGAAGTTAATCAATTTTTATGTTGAAGTTTTATGTTGTCATTTTTAAAGTTGGTTTTTTATTTTAAGATTTATTTTCCTATTGTTTAATCTTATCTTAGTGTTCTTGTTGAGTACTATTATCTATTAAAATTATGAGCTTTTTGTGATAAGTTGATTTAATGAAATTTTAATTTGATTAGCGTACAACAATGCATGTCAGTGTCATAAAAATATCACTTGTTTAATTAGCATTAAAAAAAACACTGATGATTTATCTAGTATTGAAAATATACATTTATAATGTTTTTATATAAAATTACTATTTTTATGAAAGCAAAACCATAGCAACACAACTAAAAATAAATGAACTTCCAATTTCAAGGTAGTAACTATTACAAATTAGACTTTGATGGATTGTAATAAATTTCAGTATTGATTCGCTGAACGCTGCGAGTCTGACTAGAATTTGAAAAAAAAGCAGCGTTATAACTTGATAACTTAAAGAAAATTATGTTTCCCAACTTCAGCGTCAACGAGTTACATGGAGTATAAACTCATTACATTAGCAACTTCCGCGTGTATCCAGATCGAGTAGCAACCGAGCCTCTAGTGACGTCATTACTTAATTAATACTTGCCTGATATGGCAATCGGAGACTGATTACTCCACGAGGAACGTTTATGTATATTTATGTGTTACGAGTACATTTTCAAAACATGTAAACTCCAATTATGCCTTAAAGGAAATAAAGCCAGTTACAAACGTTTTATAGTAAATCTTTCAGTATTGTAAATCTTTAAATATTATAAAATGTACCTCTCTAACTAATCTATTGTTACTATTACAAATAGAACTGTTGTTGATTTGTAAGCAAGATGCTGCTACTCACGATGTATTGTGTCATCTACCATGGACATAGTGGCAGTTCTGCTTAAAAAAATCCGTTCGGCTATTATACTACGACTCTTAAAACTACCACAACAAAATAATTTATTTCGCTCTGTGTGTAGCTGTACCTTTGTTGATTATTTCTCATTGATTATAATAGGAAATCTATGACTCTAACTGTTCTGCTTCTGATCAGTCTTCTTGAACTATATGATTTGATCAAAGTATCTTTGAACTATTTCGTGTTTGACGATTAGTTGGGGCTTGCAATGTAGCTCTCCGTACCAATGTGCCTGTACTACGATCTCTCATAGCTCTACCAGTGTCATTGATGAAGCGAGATGGCATATTATACTGAGCATAGCGGTGTTTCAGTTCCACATAAGCGAGCCCTCCTCAAGAAGGTTATAGTAAGAGATGCTTTGCAGTGGTTAATTTCAACCTCAGAGATAAGTACTAGTCGTCATTTGGCTCCACTTACTCAGGTCCAGATCTTATACAAGATTATCTAGATTTTAGAATTCGGGGAAGGTTATTTGTTTAGGTTGTGGTCTGTACCTGCAAAATGTGAATTTGTCAAAAGTGTCATATTTAATGTTTTACGGATAATTCAATTTCAATTCAAAATGTTGACTTTTGTTGACCTGTCAGATTAATTGAAGTTTCCGGGTATTTAAACGTAACCCTAATATCAATTATGATACTATTTATTGTTTTCATATTCAATTGAAGACACTAAAACAAAAGTGGTGATAAAATCCATTAACAATGGATATGGACACTTTTAGTACAATACAAAGATAAAAGGTTATGCAACGAAATAAAAACTCAGTTTTAGTCCTTCTTGACGAGAAAAAAATTTTTTTTTTTCACTATCTATCGCTCATTTTGAATGACCAGTTAATCACGCAAAAAAATTGTTTATTTAACAATACAATAAGTTCATGTTAATCAAAACATCTTAATTTTAAGTACTTAATCAAAGTAAAAATTAAATTTCCTACTGAAAATAACAACAATTATAATGTGACTACATAACGAAGCTACCACGCAAACACAATAAAATAATAATTTAAATTTCCACCGAAACTATAGATTCATGTAGTTTATAAGTTAATTACATTGGGTCCAGTAAAGTTTAACGGCCTATTAATAGTTGTAATGATATTTACGGAGTACCAACTAATAACAGCTCATTTAGATAACAGAATGTTCTATTTAATTATTTTGTTAATATGAGTTTGTGACGGGCTCGTTTCGGGACAAAGGACAATGTTATACGTGTGAGAAATAATGAAGTCGATTCTTACCTTTAGAGTATGAAAATTATATCATTTATGGTTTCTATTGTGAACTTGAAGGTTTTTTTAGTGAACAGTAAAGTTGGTTATAAAACTACGTAAATTCAAGAACGTTTTGTATTTTTTTTGTATTCTTACCGTGATTAAGCAATCTATTAAAAAATATAATAGTAATTTTTAAAACAGTGACTTTTTTATATATAATTTAGTTTTTCATTATACGAGTAGTTGGTTTTTCTGCCGTCAATTTTACTATATGCCTTATTAATAAGAATGTTTTCTACAAGGCTTTTGTGACCGGGACTGCGTTCCCGGATTACAAATACCTGCATATTATATTATTATGACCCACGGCAATAACTTTGAGGTTTATTTTCTAAGATAGTCGGAACAATAGCTAAGTTAAGACGTCGCGATATTGTGTGGATTTGCTCAATATACTGATACTATTTTCAGTATGTAAACAAAGTTATACTAGAACTAGATAATGTTAAGGTTTTCATGTACCTAAGTATTATGATTAGCCTGCGCGGATAGTTGTGGTTATCACGACAAACCCACTGTGTGTCGAACTCGTCGAAATTGGTTCAGTCGTTAAAAAAGTAAGTAAATTGTCCTTCTTTGAAAGAATACTGCCACCTGATGTATTAAATACAAACATAATTCCTTTTCGGTAGAGAAGTATGAAGTTGTTTTTTTTTAATACGAGGTATTTCATTCAACAGAAAAGTACACAAAATCAGATAATTTTAACACACGAATGACAATTCCCAGTAACCCTATTAATAAGATCTTTTCCAAGACCACGATTGTAAATCAGAACGACAAAAATATCGTAAACCAAAGATATCATTTACCTCGTATTTAAAAGGAAAAGGGAAATGTAAGAATTGGGTCCTTTGCGTATTAGAATGTTTTTTTTCCGGAATATTAGATTACAAGACAAACGATATTTTAAGTCAATAGGAAGTGGTTATGCCGCGTGGTCCCCGGTAAGATAAGACCACCAATATTTTCCTGTAAGTGCCTGAAGATGAGTCACGAAACGTTCCAGATTATGCTCACGATTTATACTCTTTTATTAATGCTTTGTATGGGTTTCTGAGGTTCCATATCTAAGGGGTAAAACGGGTCTCTTTTAGTGAGATACCGCCGACTGTCCGACTATCACCAGGCCATATCATATCACCACAGATTCTGATAATGTATTCCTGTTCTAAAGTTTCTAACTGTTCTTCTCTAAGTGAAGCTATAACATTTACACGGAATAAAACAATAAATTAAAAATCTTATTACCGCAATAATAATACACCTAAACAATAAATAAATCATTACAAGAATACAAATATTCAATTACAAGTTAGCAAGACAAATTGTAAAATAAATCTCGCTGAGCGCGTTTTCATTGCAAGCGGTCTTGAAATTATGTTTTATAAAATAAGCGATGTTTTTTCAACAAATGTATCTGTGTCGTTGCTTTGTCGTTCATCATTTTTATACTGTTCTCCAGCCAGTGCCGTAAACATCGTGAAATTGTTCTCAAACAATTAAAGGTTTTAATAGTTTTGTAAAGTTGCCAGTATTTTATAGGATGCCGTACTGAAAAAATTAAAACGAATCCTATTAATGAGGCTTTGCTGTCTGTGATGCTGTTCGTCCGTCAGTCAACAGCCTGAACATAGGGACCGTGATTTAAGAATTTTTCATAAGGACGATCAATACTTAAATAAATGATAAGTGTATACTCTTGTTTGATGTATTATCTAAAACTTAAAGCATAAAAGCGAGCGAATCAGTGATCTCTAGCAGACCAAAAATACTTCTAATCAAGGAAATTCGATTTATCATAAGTGGCCTAAAACACTAAGGCTAGTAAAGGCCCATCGCTGTAACCTATCCTTTAGTCAACGACGAAATATTCTACAGTAGATACACCTTCTTAGCAATCAACATGACAATAGAAAATACTAATTTTAATCTAAAAACGAACATTAAAAATATTAGCACAGAAATGGTTATAATAATTGTAATACTCTTTCATCTTATACCTCCTAATCAAAAAATGCTAAAACAATTAAAATTTTCACACCCCTTTTTGTATTAAATTCACCCCTTAAATTTGTATGGAAATGGCCTCTGCGAGAGCTGAGCGAAATTAAAACTGTACTAATGTATGTAAATTTAAAACAAAGGCACGTTATGCCACAAACTAAGTTTCCCTGCGATTCTCAGTTCCATTTGTAGTTCGTATAAATATCAAATAGATGCGAAACGTCATTACGTTTCATACCAAGTCTTTTTGAGACGAAGTTAATCAATTTTTTCCAGTAGAAGTTTTATGTTGTCATTTTTAAAGTTGGTTTTTTATTTTAAGATTTCTTTTCCTATTGTTTAATCTTATCTCAGTGTTCCTGTTGAGTACTGTTATCTATTAAAATTATGAGCTTTTTGTGATAAGTTGATTTAATGAAATTTTAATTTGATTAGCGTACAACAATGCATGTCAGTGTCATAAAAAAATATCACTTGTTTAATGATAAAAAAAAAACACTGATGATTTATCTTGTATTGAAAATATACATTTATAATGTTTTTATATAAAATTACTATTTTTATGAAAGCAAAAAACCATGGCAACACAACCAATAAAAATGAACTTCCAATTTCAAGGTAGTAACGATTGTAAGTTAGACTTTGATGGATTGTAATAATTTTCAGTATTGATTCGCTGAACGCTGCGAGTCTGACTAGAATTTGAAAAAAAAGCAGCGTTATAACTTGATAACTTAAAGAAAATTATGTTTCCCAACTTCAGCGTCAACGAGTTACATGGAGTATAAACTCATTACATTAGCAACTTCCGCGTGTATCCAGATCGAGTAGCAACCGAGCCTCTAGTGACGTCATTACTTAATTAATACTTGCCTGATATGGCAATCGGAGACTGATTACTCCACGAGGAACGTTTATGTATATTTATGTGTTACGAGTACATTTTCAAAACATGTTAACTCCAATTATCCCTTAAAGGAAATAAAGCCAGTTACAAACGTTTTATAGTAAATCTTTCAGTATTGTAAAGAATCTTTAGTGATCTAGATTTCGATGATGAAGTTGCATCCTTTTATCCTTGCGAGATAGCCAGTGAATAAGTCACCTTGATATTTATTTTCATAATTTGTGATATATCGCTCAGAAATACATTACCTACCTGTGAAAATTCAATGAAATGAAAATTACCTATGGAACGATGGAAAGGCAATGCTTTTTTGTAATGGAGTTCAATGATTACTTTTTAAGAAACTTAAAAATAAATTTAACAATGGTCATGTCACATTGTACTGGGATCGATCTATCATCACTGACAGGACTATTGTAGCCAATAAGCCTGATATAGTGGTGATAGATCGATCAGAACGTCGAGCAATGATTGTTGATGTCACCATCCCCCATGACGAGAACCTCGTGAAAGCGGAAAAAGAAAAACAAATGAAATATTTGGATTTAGCTCACGAGGTTGTCGACTTGTGGGGGGTGGACTCGGCAATCATTGTCCCGATAGTCGTGAGTGTCAATGGCTTGATAGCCAAGAGCCTCGATCAACACCTTATGAGGCTCTCGTTGGGCGTCTGGGTCAAGGGTTTGATTCAGAGAGAGGTACTTCTGGACACGGCACGCATCGTGAGGAGGTTCCTCTCTCTGGAGCCCTGACCACCGGCAGCTTGGGCCCTGTTCCCGTTGCCGGTTGGACACTATTTTTTATATTTTTAAATGTATGTTGTTTTTTTATATATATTTAAAAATGTAATTTATATGTATTTAAATGAAATAAAGGAAATTTAACAATAATGAAATACAAGGATAACAATAAAATAAAGATTAAGAAATAAATTCAAAGCCGTGCTTACCAGAGGATATACAAGGGACTCTTATCCACAATAAAACATCGCTGAGATATCGCTTACTCCAGTTATCTCAGTAACGTATTCCACGTCGCTGACTGATCGTCACCATTACTTTAAACGGATGAAGACGATCGCTGTTTTCACATCTCTGACGTCACAATTAAGTGCATACACAAATATTTATTTAAGAACTCCGCCTTTGAGAGCACTGGAATAAAAGAGATTAACTTAAATGGAATAGAGAGTTAAATGAAAGCAATGTTTAAAATACAGCTAGCTGCTAGCTCAATAATAAGAGACATAAAAAAAACTTGAGAGTTCAAATTGTAACCGTTTCAAAAAATATTGATCCAATAAGAAACAATGTTTATTAAGTACACCTCGGTGTATGTAAAGCTTAGGTGTTGCTAAATAAACCACAAACGGAAAACACTTAGTTTAATATTTCTCTAAACTAAAGGAATCAGAAAGTACAAAAATCGGTAACAACAGAGCGCAGGTGTTTGCATAATTTAATTTTATAGATAGAACTGAAACTATAACGGAAGAACCAGACTTGGAATTTAAAAACATCTGGTAGCTAATAAGAAAAACAAATGCAATGATTGTAGCAACACGGACGCGGTAATGCTGACTCAAATGCGCATTAGAAAGCGGCCAGCAAATGCAACTGGTCTGCAAGAATCGTGATAATACGGTATCGATACAATCCCGGAGTGCCGACGTGTTTGCACACGGAATTTTGCTCACTCAATGCCAATATCTGCAAGAATAACAATCTCAGCTTATTTTTGTTATGGCTGAACACGTCTGCTGTTTATTTCAAATATTTATGGGTTTATTTTAAGAATTAATATTGGGAAGTACTCGATTTTATAGGGGTTTTATTCGTTTAAGCAGTTGAAAACACCAAGTCACTAAGAGAAGTGTTGATAAAATATTAGTTTTACTTGAGGTAGAAATTTAAATGAAACCTATAAACTAACAAAAAATATAAAAAAGACCGAGACTTAATGTTGAAAATAATTATAAATAGTAGCTTCATTTTGAAATAGTTCTCGTATGGAATTTATTACCAAGGCAATGTTTACAAACTTTTCCAATAAACCCCAGAATATTTTGCCGAAATTATGTTAATAGCGTGACATACGACCATGATCTCTACTGCATAAAGCGCCGCGCCAATTATATCATTCAATCTCCATCGGATCGCGAAGCATCGGGACTCACACCCACCTATTCTATTTAACTACGCACCGTTTAATATCAATTTATCTGGATCGGCGACATTCGGAGTTCAGCCCAAATGAATGATTACACTGTATTAGTGGGACACAGACGAATGCGCCAAATCGAAGTGGGTTCAATGGGTCCCTCGCCAATTGTTACCTTCCATCTTCGTTGAGAGTTCCGGAACTGAGTTTTATAGGATTTCTTTTGTCTTCACGTGTAATGCCTTCGAGTCTCCCTCGTTTAGAAGTTACATGTCGTATGTTATTGTATTTACGGACGTTCCAGTTTGCTTTATGGTAGTTCGTTTTTGGTTTAGTTGGATCGGTATTTGGGATAAGCTTGTGCTTCAGAGGAAATACTTATGTAATCGACATAAGTTAGATCTGTTTTGTGACAGCCAAAACAAATGTAGCTTAATAAAACCTAAGTAAATTATACAAAACTTTTCCACGTTATGATAGATTCATAACGTGGAAAAGTTTATTTAGAACTATAACGACTTGTGATTCTAATTCAGTCAAAACATAAACAAAAGCATTTTATACATAAAATACACATCAAGTATCTTTTATATTCTATAAGCCAATGAAGCCTTTTCAGCTCAATTTTCTCCATCAATTATTATTTTTATTACACACTAGATATCTTTGTCCCAAAATTATCAATAGATATCTACTCCGTCCAAAGAGAATGGCGATCGACTTTGACGAGTTTGACCAAAAAAAAACTAATTTCTGTTATTTCTATGAACAATAAAGTGGTTGAGGATCAAAGGATTATATGAGACGGAGCAATTTTCTCCAATAATTTCGTTGTAACTGAAAAACCGCAAAGGATTACGAGATGTCCTCTTTTATTTTGGTCAATTGCTTGGAAATCGGTTTATTGAGAAAGAAATGGGACAATTAAGTTTGTATTACATTGCGATTATACCTCAAAGACCTTATTATGGACTAAATAATATAATTACCATACACGTATTCTGTGTATGGTACGAAACAACTCAAAACACAGTAATACAATATAAACTATCTCAATTTACCATACCATGCAATATTTCCCCAAAATAGCTAAAAAGTTTCCAACAATTGGTTTCAAACATTTTGATCCTAAATTTAAATATTAAAAAGCGTAGCTCTTGAAATAAGAAAATTACGTCAATAAATCACAATTATTTGAGCCAGCATTGGCGAACCCTCTAAAAAGTTGAGACCAACAATAATCAATACGAAAAGGCACTTAAAATATCGGGTTGGAGTAACTAACGGTACGTATTAGTGAGAACGGTTCAACTTGCTAAAGTCGTTAAGCCGGGGTTATTTTATGAAAGTATGCCCGTTTTGCTTTCGTAGGTATTTCGGGGCTTTGCGTGTAATGCTTAAATGTTTTCTTTTCTTGACTAAATTTATTCAAATTTGTAATAGAATTCTATTTCTGTTTTCCTAATTCCTTCGAATTTTCTGTGCGTGTGGAATGTTATAGCGAACTAACTAAAATGAAAGAATGGAGAATTTATAAATATTTCACTAAAACAGTGTCGACGTTCCATAAATTAATGTTCATCGTGTATAATAAAGGTTTAGGAATGATTTTGATATCAGAATAATCTTAATTTTTCTGTCAATAGCAACTTACAAAGCTTAAAACTTTTGATCGAAATCTGAAACTATGTATCGCTACTTTTATAAACATAGTGCGAATTATGCGCAAATGATGACAAGCTGATTAATAAATGAACAATTTTAAATCACATTACAAGTTCTGAGATATCTTTCTACTTACCTACAGCATCAATAACATGCTCGCCGTAAGAACCTTCACCTGCCAACTTCTTAATCGCATTGCTCTACATTTTTTTACTATAGATAGCGTTATCTTCAAACCCTCTGAAGTGGTAAGGGATCGAAGTGAATGTGTGAAAAAGCGTGTTTAGAGGTCACTGGTTTAGGGATAGGGTCAAGGGATAGAAGTCCCTTTTTCAATTGATTGAAAGTCATGGTTCTTGATTCACTTGTAGTACATAATTACGTCATTATATAAGGTCAAATCCTAATAGAAGCATTTTACGTTTTGTTGCGTAGACCTTTTAAAATAAGCGCGAACCTCACTTATATAAATGTAAAAGAGTGTGAGTATGTTTACGTGTATGTTTATTCAGACAAATTTCGCTGAAATTTAGTATATATACTAATATATAGGTATATATGAATATACTTTTATCCGACTTCATTAAAGGAGGGCTATGTTTTTGCAGCTATAAGTGACATCCAAAATAGACAACATGATAATATTTAAATAAAGTTACCATCTAATACGAATGTTGTTAACTTTAGTTAGTGTGTTAATTTCAGTGATAGCGGTAACGGTCGGGCCAATTATATCAAAATAGGTTAATGTTAAGGAGCAAAAACGTATACACAAACTTTCGTACATTATTAGTATCATTTGTAATAAAAATATGCATCGTCAAGAACCAAGAGTGTCAAGAGACAAAAACCTTCTTTTAAAGAGACGTTTAAAATTGTTTAATCTGATAACTTTAAAAAGGTTTGTCGTCTACCCCGCTCTTGTAAATACAAATGATCCCAACCAAAGAGGAAGTCGGCTTGATAGGGAAAGGTAATCGTTTAAGCTCTATGCTTCAATACAGCGTGTGTAAATATATCACGAGCTTTACTGGACTTAACCGTTAATTAATGTTTAAAACACATTTACTATGGAGATGCTTAACATGCAGTTGGTAAATTGGAATATTTAGAGAAGTTATCTACACGTAATGGTTTTTTTTTCAGTTTTAACTTTGACTCTTACTTAAAAATTACTGCTCAATAATCTTTACTAAAAATGTGTAAAATAAAAAAAACGACTAACATATATAAGAAAATTCGAAAAAATAACGACAGTAGGATTTTAGATAGGGTAATAACTACTAATAACAGTAGAAAAATAGTGTTGCAACACTTGATAGATTTATCGTAAATATTTGAAAAAAAAATCACAATGCAATGTTCTTT
Source organism: Trichoplusia ni (assembly GCF_003590095.1). NCBI lineage: Eukaryota > Metazoa > Arthropoda > Insecta > Lepidoptera > Noctuidae > Trichoplusia > Trichoplusia ni. Next base: position 15,016,439 of record NC_039486.1, read on the forward strand.
AGCATAATATATGAGTATTTGTTCTAAGAGCGACAGGTCGCTACGTGTATTTAGTCAATGTACAATATAGCTTTCGTTGTAAGTGCGAAAAGTTGCTACGCGTTGTGTAGCACAGCATCTCACATCAACTAATGGAAAATCCTTTCTAGTCCTAACTTAAGAGCTCCTCTTACGAAAACATTCACTGAAACATTAAAACAGTATCATATATCATAATAAAAGAAAACTACGAAAATCTCTTACTTATTCTTTTGGAAAAACCAACGCATTATACAATTCTTCTCACATTACTCCCTAACTAACCTACTGACCTAGTTTTACGGTAATAAACGTCAAAATAACACATTTAGATGTTCGTCTCGACGTACCCGGAACTAAGTTTTACACTACCATGAAATTATGTCACCGCGAGTTCAGAGAATGATCTCTGAAACTTTCTTATACGATGGTATTAAGTAGGAGTAGTTTTCAGGTCCCAGTGTACCTTGTGAGAGGCTGTAGCTATGAGCTCTGACCGAGTTGCATGTTTGTTTGCTTACTGCAGTTGTCATCATTTGACTTTGCTTGCTGAATTTCGTTAAAATTACTCAGGGGTCCAATTCAATTTAGTATTTTTTTTTTGTAAAAAAAGTGAGTCGACAAATTCAATTAATCATTTATTTGGTTTTCTCGGCAATACTTAAAAAAATGCAATCTATTTCTAATGACTATTTACTGTATTTTCTTTAAGCCTCAAAAGCTTTCAACAAAATTATCATAACTTAACGGACACCAAGAACTAATCGATATTTCAATACTCAGCAATTAGTTCCTACTTAGTTCCTTGCCTTAACCACTATTCTTGTCAACATATTAAGGTCGTATGTCACCTAGTCACTCACTTAATAAAATATACAACTAATTATGATAATAACTGCCATCAAAAGTCACCTGAGCAGTGTTCGCGGATCAGATTCCAGCATCTTGCACAGTGACTGCCATTAACTTTAACGACTGCTCTAAGCAGCCAAAATCGCGGCCTCAGCGTAATACGTCGGTCGTAACATTAGTAATGTCCCCGCTACATTGCGCGCTACACGTAATGAATCACTGTTTTTATTGCCGTCACAACCGACGATGGTTAACGTAATTTATGTTAGTTTAATTAAATGTACTCGTTTTATAGCTTGTTTGTAGGGGGTACGGTACAGTGGTATGCGTGTCATTCATTAAGCTGATTCCTTTCGGTATGTTATTGCCACGGGAGTTATAAAACATTTTATGAGATTTGAGGTTGGGTTTTTTTTGTATAATTAATTGGGAAATGGGCTTCTTGCTTGATTACAAGTGGTTGTTACGGTCTAGACATACCGGGACCATGGTAAGTACATCCTTGAGATTTTATCTTTTAGTTTTATGCCTAGATTTTTGTAGGTAGTAAGGTATGCCGGCTGAATTGTTTAGGTAAGAAATTGTAATCGTAATGTATTTTGACTAAACCCAGTGACCCAAAGTTTGGTTATGTTTTTATTGCTTAATATCTATCTGTCTATCTTATAATGTATCAGATTATCCTTTTTTTTTTAATAAGTTATAACTGTTGCACCGTGCTCCTTTTATAAATTGCATTTAATAAATAAATGTGAGGAACTATTATTGAAAGAATGGATTAAGTAGGGAAACACTAAACAAACCTTTTAATTTCTTGCCTAAGTTTAACATTTACGTTTTAATCCATACTAGATCCAGGCTAATTGTTCTTCAGATTCCCATAACGTCTAGCTATCGTTATAATTAATGCCATATAAGCATGGAAATTTATTCTCTAATTGCCCATTAAAATGTTACACCACTTTGCCTCGCCAGTAATTAATATAAAGTTACACGTTGATCGGAAGCCGTATACGAGTTGTGACACGGAGTAGTAAGCAATTGGAATGCACTTTTAGCATAATTAATTATTATTTCAGTTAGTTGAACCCACCATCTTTATTATTGTTCCATTTTTTTAAGTAAACTGCTTTCCACAAGATTATCTGTACCCTGAAAGAAATTGACCATTTGCTTTAAACCCGTTGGCGTTGACAAAGGATTTAAAGCATCATTAACAGTTTTGTTCAATGCGGTTTTTACGACACTTTTACGAACTGCTGAAACTATTCATTCAGTAAACTTAGCAGAAAAAGTATTCTTAAGATGATTCTTCTAAATGTCGTTCCTTAGTAAAAATTAATGTTTCACAGATGTTATTTAAGTAGAAAGAATAATACGTTATATGAAAACAGGTCAAGTGAAAGGGGTTTCTTAACGTCGATTTTGAGTCTCAGCGTAGGTTGTTATAACGGCCCCAAAAATATATCGTCTGTAAAAATATCAATATTCTAGCTCCAACTATCACAATTCATAAGATACAGACAGGTAGCAGACAAATAGACATTCGAGTCTTAATAGGTAATATTCTTCCATTTCGTACTATCGCCTTTGAATACGGAATTCTAAAAAGCTCTAATACTTCAGGAACTTTTGGACTCTCCATGCGTTTATTCATCTTTGGTTAAAGGTAAATAAATATAATGTTCCTTACACCTTGCCTGCCGTGTTTTATCGACACGATACGTCTACGTCATGTGAGCGGACTTATAGGGCTGCTTTTAAATAGAATATTACCCTCGCTTTAGCGAAGTTCGTTGTTTACTATGAGCTGCGAGCTGCACTCGTGCTTCGTAAACTTTGAAACTATATCGTGTTAAAGTTTTTAATGTAGGTATTAAATATTGTTTGTTTTTTGAGGTGAAGTGTTGTTCTTGCACTCTTGTGAGACAATTTTTTCCATTATTTTTCGGAGGATGAGATACTTTTAAATTTGACTATGACTTTTCATTAGTACGCGATTCAGGTTTTTTGCGGTTAGAAGAGTACGTATAATAAAAGCTTAAAAAAACAATCAACCAAGATTTAATAACATAAACATTATCATGTGTTTGGAGTTCTCCCAATCAAACGCAATATGAAATCACTGACCAAAAAGTTTTCCACAGGATAAATAATAATGATTTCCTGTCCCACAATAAGCATGAGCAACCCTATCCAATACATCGGTTATAGGAAGTAAACACAACGGACCGGCAACCGAAGGAAAAACGACAAATTTCTCTTTCACGTAATTCTGTTTAGCAGGACGCCTTTATTTGTTAAGACCGGTTCAACTGGGTCGGTGAAAGAAATGCTAGCAATAAATGATTTGATTTTGAAAAGGCCTGGATTCAAGAATTGTAATAGGTTGGTATAGTCTTATAGCTTTCAATCGATTTAAAAATTATGTCAAGTCATTTCATCTTCTACATTTTATTGATAGAATAAGATTGCCGAAATAACTTTTTTTGTGTCTTAGCTTAAGGTTCTGTGTTATTTACAGAACGATATTGTCGCTCGAAGTATAAACAAAAAATAAACGATTTAAGAACTTTTTGTTCTGTAATTTAACGATAAACGGTTTACTAACACGATTTTTTTCACAAACTCCAAAAATTCTATCTACACAATATATTCTACGGAAGAATTACATTTTAACTTAACTATAGAAGAATAGCACAGCTGTGGAACTGTTCTTAGTTTAATCAGCCTGTATATTTTGTACCCGAGTATTCTAGGAACGAAGTCACGTGATAAATTCTCTTGCCGCCGTCAACGGAGAATTTTGATGTTTTAATAATAATGGCATGATGAGTTTATGGGGTGTTGAATTTTAAATATTTTTCATGGAAAAAGCTGGAGCAAAGGAAAATTACAACTCGTAACTTGTGACATGAATTCTACGTTAAGATATTACAGTACAGACACTAAATTCACGATGTTAAATGCTTTTTTCAAAGTTCAACTAAATTTTCTGGATCTTTGTAAGATAGCCAAAGAATCTGACCTGACCTTTTAGCACTTACAAATGATAACATCAGGTATAAAACTTTTCTCTAATCAAGAAAAAGATCACTGTTCCTACCTCAAACCTCGTTATAATTAACCAACAAATCTTGATCAGTGGCGCAGATAAAAAAGTTAAAAGGTCGTTCTTTGTGTCAAAAAAATATTGAAAAAACTTTCGTCAAGATGGCTAGAATTTCAAACACTTAAAGGCCATTATGAGAACTCCCTTGGATCAGTCTAAATAAGGAACAGAATCTGTACTATGAGCTCTTCAAACTTATATCCTTGCTATTAAAAGAGCGAGATAGCACAATACACTATTCATAGCGGCCTCTCGCTTTCACAACGGCAATAGTCCTGGTATCAATACTCTTAGTTAGCAAGTTCAAATGAATAAGTTGGTAAATGGGTAGGATTAAAAGTTATCTAAGTAAATGAAGCAGAAGATGATCTTGAAACTAGAATAATTGCCCTCTTGGCCAAGACTTTTGTTAAACTCTAATCGGCCTTTTGAGGCTGAAATCACCGAAGTTACAAAAGTATTGAAATTAGAAAAGAAAAAAACACTTTAAAAAGTCTGGCTTCTGCCTTTAGGCTTATTTTAAGTAAGTCTAGGTAATTAAATATGTGGTTTGTCGAACAATATAACTCTGCGTATTATAATAATATGTGTATCAATATGTGTACATAATTGTGTTTCGCCACATTTGGTTCTCCCCTCCCTCAATATAATTACTTGTGGCTTTTGCATAATATCTGCGTCGGTTTGACTCCGCTAAGGCGGTGTTATAATACTCGGATTAACTCATTGTTTAAGCTACATTATATTTAATGTAGCTTAAACAAATTACTTTAAATTTAAAAATCTTTAGTCAGCTTAAGTTCTGAAACTGATGATTAGTATGGTTCTATTATTCAGATGTATGGGGGGATGTATCTACGCCTGTTTTTTCGCGCCCTACAATCAGATGATCGGATTTCAACATAGAAAGTATTATTGAACTGTGGGAACTGTGGTATAAATGTTTCAAATGCCTAGGCTTCAAAAGAGAAGGGGGAGTAGGTTGTTTTTTTCCATCTTAAGAATATGATATCAATAGAGAGCCTGTTAAAATACCATCTCAAAAATATATACACGTTTTTCCGTATTATTCATATTAATATCATCTTAAGCAAAAATAGTTGCTAATTAATATCTTCCTGAGGACTGTATCTAAAAAACCTATACCTTTAACTTTCTGAACCGACAGATATACACACCTTTAATGTTAGAAGGCAAAAAAACTATTAGATACTAATCTAGAAACGTAGGAGTTTATTGTCCTATATAAAAAATAGAACAAATATTATTACTATAACGTTTTCACGTTTTGTGGGACGTGAAAGGTTATGACAGAGTTGTTTATATAAGGTATCTATCTATCGGGTAATATGTCTATTAGATTCTGTTAAGGCATTTCAGGTCTCGATAACTGTCAATATGAAACAGTGGAATTGTGTGTAGGTTTTTGATATCTCATGATGGAAAACCTACGTAATTTTCCCTATGTAGCTACACTGTATGTATGTTACTAGTTGGTACGCCAGCTTGTTTTGCTCGCTTGCATATACAAGTTCTTCTATCATCTCTTTTTCTATGAAGGGTAATAGACAGATAGTCAGACTACAGAACTTTTATTGGCCTAAGGTAAAATTGGGTTCGAGCAAATTGTGTATTAAAGTTCCGCATATTTTCTGACCTGCTGGTCGTTACAAAAAGAGATGAAGTGAGGAATATATAACTAAAGGATAAAAAGTTTTTAGACTGCAGTAGCTTGCTTCTACCAGCTGTGTCTGCTGAATGATATAGATATTTCCAAAATACAAATACATTCCACAAACAAAAATAAAGTTTTCAATATAACCGCATTGTAAACACAGCCTTACTTCGCTGATATAAAATTGAATATTATTTTTGTCCCTGTTTTTTACATTTTGGAGCTTTTGTTTTTTATTGTGTGGATTCTAAATATTGTTATGCTTTTATTATGTTTTTATTTGGGCGGGTGTTGGTCAAGCGAGCGATGTATTTTTGTTTTAACATTGTGCGGTTTGACCCTGGACGCTGATTGGTAATTATACTTTTACGCGGAAATTTAACGTTTGATTGAGTTGTTTATTTACAATTTGTAACAATACATAATATTTTCCCAAATTGTTTTAATTATGCCATGGCGAATTCTGGCTTTGATGTTTTTATTCCTTTGTCATTGCATTTACTTAAAACAAATATAATATGTTTATGGTATTATGGTTCTGTTGAAGTTCGGTTGAAGTTGAATAAAGAGTCTTCAATAATATTGGTCAAGATAAATAATGATAAGACACAATATAAAACCTAGTCTATGGAGCATTCAGAAGTATAACAAAAATGGTGAACCGATAAAACTTCAAAAAATATAGGCAACATAATGCCGAACTTTAACTATGTTTCAAAACAGCAACAATAATAAATAGTGCAAATATTAATAAATTCAAATTCAGCCAAGAGCTCGCCAGAGTTTCGACTGGACGTAATAACTGCGCGTTTTCAATTTACGGCCCTCTCTTAATACTTAAATCTAGACTTTCGTTGTATACAATGCTTGCTTGCCTAGCGCTGCTTAGTTTTAATAACTTAAAGCCCCCTTTATCGCTAAACATTATTAAGTCCCTTTGAAAGTATCAGTAAGAGCTGAAGTTATGCAAATAAATTTCGTCTTATTTCTTCGCGAGAGTGGGCAAACGAAACTGTAATGGAAAAGTTAGTACATTATATTATTAGCATGATGAAAGCTGAATGGTTCCAACAATAGGTACATCGTTCCTTGGATTAAGTTCACTTGAAGCATATTTACAATAGCTATTCCGTCGACTGGGTCAGACAATTTTGATGCCGCAAGACCCCTATTGTTTTACTGGTATTCTAGAAGACTTGAATAGTGAATTGAAATACTTATGTTTTAAAATAAAATGTAGTATATTTTAATACTTGTGTAAAAATGAGATTTGATTTTACTATAACTCAAAATGTTTTGATTATTTGACGAAATTGTTTCTTTCAAAATTAAGTGCCAAAGCGTCATCTGTTTATAACATTTTACCAAGGTCAGCCTAGTGGTATCACCGTTGGACTGCCACGTCCAGGGTGCAAACGTATGAATCCCAGCACGTACCTATGTATTTGAGTTCAAACAAAGGAAACATCTTGAGGAAACCGGTAGGTACACGCGAGAATTTTCAAGGGTGTTTAAAAACCACAAGTGAGGCCTAGGGGTGGTTTGAAAACTCAAGCCCAAGGTTATACGTGAACTATACATAAAGACAAAAAAAAAAACATTTTTATCAGGATCTGTTTCGTATTTTTTTCGCATGAATATTTTTTTTTATCTAAAAAGCATTTTCGTTGAATATTGCGAGTAGAATTTTTTGTCTCAGCGTTTACAACTTAACCAAAAATTGTTAAAAGGTAAAACCAATTTTTACTTACAAACAATGGTTAGTTGAGTTACTAGGAATGTATTAAGAAAGGTAGACGAATGACCATAACTGACGTATGAATTTTGAACGGTTTAACAATCCACTCATCTGTGGTTACACTTTGTAGGCAGCACCTTTGTTTCAAAGCAAACCTACTGCAGAACGATAGTTGGACGACCTCAAAAAGGTAACTGTATCGGAATGGATGCAACAAAGCGGAGAACTAAAGGTTATGAATGTGTACTAGAGACCTTTGTCCTGGATTGATTTGGAATGTTGCATGCGTTGCAGCCATTTTTTTTGTCTATTTTATCTTACAAAATCAGGTTCGATCCCCTTAGGACAAGCGTTTGTCTTATGAGGTTGTTCGGAGCCTGGTCGTCTTAGCGCATGTGATTTGAATGCTTCTAAAACCCTCCGCGACACATTAAATTCCTAATTGAGGGACCCGTTAAAAGGCAGCCTTCAACAGCACCCCGTTTTGATATCTTACCATCGTCCAATTTAATGAGTCATCATAAATATAAGAAAAAACATATAAATATGAATAGAGAACTATTCGATCAATCAATGTATGAGCCACGGATGCATATCGTTCCCGTCCAAACTCGGTTTGTATTCAGACTTCCTGCGGTCCGCATGAAAAACGCGATTTGATTTATGTACCGAGGCTATCTCGAGATAAATTATAGTCGGAGCGACGCAGATGCATACACGTGAAAATGTGAGTAATGTGTTAACCGCCGTACCACGCGCAAATAAATAAAAAGAATAGTGAGCTCGGCTTAAATAGATGGTTTTATTTTAGTGCTGTGAGAGTCGGGCAGGTAAGTAGTTTGTTGAACCTGTGTTGAGTTGAGAAAATGTGTAAATTGTTTTTTGAATAACGATAAATTAAAATTTAGCTCATCATACCCACTAATATAATAATAATAAATGCGAAAGTATGTGAGAGTGTTTGTATGTGTGTAAGTATGTTACTCCTTAAGGCTCAAACAACATAACTGATATCGACGAAATCTAATATGGAGGTAGCTGCCACCTAGGATTAAAACATAGGTAGTGAATATTTGCAGTTGCCAACAACATCTAGGTTTAAGAAGCCAGTAGCAAAAACTATAGTTACTAGTATACATAGTTTATATTTACACATATGTAGTTATTTGCACATTGTGTTACTCGTGTCCAAGACGCTTTTTGGAAACTTTGGTAGGTTGAGAATCATCTGATTGGTTAAATAGAATACAAAGGACAAATCCACATATTGGTCTAGGCAGCTAATACAATCAATACGAAAATCTATAAAAGTTCACAAAGACGCCCGACCTTTTTTAAATCGAACGACAATATCTTTGTTGAAATATTGGCAGCTTATTCAAGTCTCACAAATTATTTTATCCGTGGGCAACAATAAAATATGATGGAATAATCTTAGCTGGGATTGTCGTCGCGGGGCGCCTCATGAATTACGAACAGAATTATTTATGACTTAGCATTGACGGTATTAATATGTTTTGGTATTTTGTTTCACTTTGTTTATTTGTAAAAACCAACAGTAACACGTTAGAACTGAAAGACTTAGCATGATAATATTATTATACTTGATACGAACTTGTAAATCACACTGTTGTCCACGGAAAAAATATAGTTTTAGCAACAGTAGTAGATATTTTTTCAATTCTCGAAAGTTGAACTGTGTAGTTAAACATTAAACGCATTTGAAGTATTTAATGATGTAGGTAATTTATCAATTGATTTACCTTTGTTACAAATTACAAAAATATTTTGACCAACTTTGGGATTGAACTAACGATTTTCTACTCGGCATTCATGCAGGTTTACCTCTGCTATCATAGCCTTTGTTTCAAATTCGGTAAATCAACGCCTTTCTTCTTCTTTATTGTTCCGTCATTGCTGTGTTCAATTATTGACAGCGTGTCAGCATCAATAAGGTTATTATTAAATGATGTAACGGTTTACTCACGCGTATTTATCGGGGTAGCCCGACTAGTTTCGGACCCAACCGGAGTCCTTAATCATGAGCAGACGCGGCGGGACGGTAAACCGTTACATCATTTAATAATGAATCAGTCTCACGATAGTTATTATAAAAATAAGGTTATTGTCCAGGCACAGCGGTGAAATCTTTACGTCTAAGGCCTGGAAACGAGGATTTCTGCCCTCGAATGCTGATGCATTGCTCAAAAGTATTAGACTAAAGTGGCAATGTCATGTTACTCGTTTGAAAGGAAATTCATCCCAAAACAACTGAGGTTTAATAATTTACCTTTTAAGTTAGTCATCAAAACTTAATTTAATGAACTTGATCTTTCACATAAGACAAACCAAAATGAGGATGTCAAGACGATCTTATAAAACGAGACGTAACCACCAAAAAGGTCTTATTACCCAAGTACCGCAGTTTCGTACCAACATAACAAAAGTTTTGTACCAACATAATCAGTTGTGTAACTATGCTTGACGTCATTTTTATGCGAAAAACTATGAAGTGGCGAAGTTTAGCGGTTCAATAGACGAAGTTGAGGGAACTTCGGTAATCCGTTATGGTTAGTGGTGTAGCTAGCACTTGCTGTAAGTAGGCTTATCACGTACCTAACATAACCTCCAAGAGATACGTATACTTTGACGGCTAGTATTGCGTTATCGTGTTGTATGAGGTGAAAATTTGTTGTTCAAACTGCGCTAATACAGGAATGCATAAATGTAACGCAAATACAGGGTACCCCCTGTATGTTCTTTGAAAGTTCGCGCTTGTAAAAGGTATGTAAAAAAACAGGATATTACATAAGTATGGATGATATAGTTCGATATGAGTATTTTTCATTGGCTTAAAACAATCTTCTTAACTATTTATTTCAATTTCTTTCGATTTTTTGTATGTGACTTGATTTTAACATCTTTATGACATGTGTGTAACTGTATCTACACTGTTTCACGCGCATACTGCTACGATCGCAGAACTTTTATACTATTCGTAGCTGTGCTACAATACTTTGATTTTGAAGAAAATGTTATAAATTATACTCTCACTCCTATTTAATTTACAGAATAACAAACATACTAAAACCGAATAATAAAAAATATTAATAAGCTATCTTCAAAATTCGTTCCCTTTACATACTTTGTGAATCAACAACCATCAATACGATGAGAA